>NC_057795.1:87447806-87631830 GCF_018294505.1 Triticum aestivum | reverse complement strand
CCCGGAGCCCCACACCTCGCCGGGACCTCACCGCCGGCCTGCTTCCCCTCCGTTGCATCGTCTCCGTCCTCCTCCTCGCCCCTCGTTGCCCTGGACCCTACACGCCCCCCCGTGAGCACCTCTCCTCCTCCTTCCCCTAGGTTCCCGCTCGACGACCGCGGCCATAGCCGTCGTGCGCACGCACGCTCGCACTCCCGCCGCGCGCCTCGATTACCTCCCCTTCCTGTGAGCCGCTCCGGCCAGCCCCGCCACTACCTCCACCACCGCGCCACCCGCGGCCCTCCGCCGCCTCTCCTGGTCGGCGTCGTGGGCGCCGGCGCCTTCGTCCATGGCCTCGCCCGGGCAGCCTCTGGGCTCGCCTCGCGCCAGGCGCCCCTGCGCCCGTTAGCCCTTGCGCCCGCTTAGGCCCCTGGGGCCAATGACAGCCGGGGCCCAGCCCCCAGAACTATAAAAAAAATGAATCAATAAAAATTATAATTAATTAATTAATTAATTAGTGAATTAATTAAGTTAATTAGTCCTATTTAATTAATCTGATTAACTTGTTAGTTTAATTAAACCGTAATTTGTTTAGCTAACCCCTAATAAAACTAATCAGAGTATGACAGGTGGGTCCCACTGGACCCACTGGTCAGGTTGACCAAGTCAACTCTGTTGACTGATGATGTCAGCATGACATCATGCTGATATCATAATTCCATTTTCGAATTAATTTAAATAATTAATTAAATTCAGAAATTAATAAAATCTTTAGAAAATCATATCTTTTAATCCGTAACTCGGATGAAAATGTTTTCTACATGAAAGTTGCTCAGAACGATGAGACGAATTCAGATACGCAGTCCGTTCGTCCGCCACACCCCCCTAACCTATCGAATCCGCAACTTTCCCCCTCCGGCTCCTCTGCCCGAAAACACGAAACACCGGGAATACTTTCCCGGATGTTTTCCCCCCCTTCACCGGTATCACCTACTACCGCGTTAGGGCACACCGAACACCGCGTATTGCCTTGTTATATTTTGTGATGCTTTGTTTGCTCTGTATTCATTATTTCTTCCCCCTCTTCTCTCCGGTAGTCTACGAGACCGACGCTGCTGCTGACCAGTTCGACTACGGAGTTGACGACCCCTCTCTCTTGCCAGAGCAACCAGGCAAGCCCCCCCCTTGATCACCAGATATCGCCTATTCTCCTCTATACTGCTTGCATTAGAGTAGTGTAGCATGTTACTGCTTTCGTTAATCCTATTCTGATGCATAGCCTGACATTGTCGCTACATTTGTTGATACCTTACCTGCAATCCTAAATGCTTAGTATAGGATGCTAGTTTATCATCATTGGCCCTACATTCTTGTCAGTCTGCCTTGCTATACTATCGGGCCGTGATCACTTGGGAGGTGATCACGGGTATATACTATACATACATACACTATACAGATGGTGACTAAAGTCGGGTCAGCTCATTGAGTACCCGCAAGTGACTCTGACGAGGGGGCTGAAAGGACAGGTGGCTCCATCCCGGTAGAGGTGGGCCTGGGTTCCCGACGGCCCTCGACTGTTACTTTGTGGCGGAGCGACAGGGCAGGTTGAGACCACCTAGGAGACAGGTGGGCCTGGCCCTGTTCGGCGTTCGCGGATACTTAACACGCTTAACGAGATCTTGGTATTTGATCTGAGTCGGCTACGAGCCTATACGCACTAACCATCTACGTGGGAGTAGTTATGGGTATCCCGGCGTCGTGGTATCAGCCGAAGCACTTCAGACGTCAGCGACGGAGCGGCGCGCGCCGGATTGGAACGTAAGCCTGCTCTTGTATTAAGGGGGCTAGTTCTGCTTTCGGCCGCGTACGCAACGTGCAGGTGTGCTATGGGCGATGGGCCCAGACCCCTGTGCGCTTAGGTTTAGACCGGCGTGCTGGCCTCTCTGTTGAGCCTAGGTGGGGCTGCGACGTGTTGATCTTCCGAGGCCGGGCATGACCCAGGAAAGTGTGTCCGGCCAAATGGGATCGAGCGTGTTGGGTTATGTGGTGCACCCCTGCAGGGAAGTTAATCTATTCGAATAGCCGTGATCTTCGGTAACAGGACGACTTGGAGTTGTACCTTGACCTTATGACAACTAGAACCGGATACTTAATAAAACACACCCTTCCAAGTGCCAGATACAACCGGTGGTCGCTCTACCTCAGGGAAATGAGGAGAGGATCGCCGGGTAGGATTATGCTACTCGAGATGCTACTTGGAGATGTTACTTGGAGATGCTACTTGGAGGACTTCCATCTACTCTCTTCTACATGCCGCAAGACGGAGGCTGCCAGAAGCGTAGTCTTCGACAGGATTAGCTATCCCCCTCTTATTCTGGCATTCTGCAGTTCAGTCCACCGATATGGCCTCCTTACACATATACCCATGCATATGTAGTGTAGTTCCTTGCTTGCGAGTACTTTGGATGAGTACTCACGGTTGCTTTCTTCCCCCTTTTTCCCCTTTCCTTTCGTTCTGGTTGTCGCAACCAGATGCTGGAGTCCAGGAGCCAGACGCCACCGTCGACGATGATTCCTACTACACTGGAGGTGCCTACTACTACGTGCTGCCCGCTGACGACGTCCAGGAGTAGTTTAGGAGGATCCCAGGCAGGAGGCCTGCTCCTCTTTCGATCTGTATCCCAGTTTGTGCTAGCCATCTTATGGCACCCTGTTTAACTTATGTCTGTACTCAGATATTGTTGCTTCCGCTGACTCGTCTATGATCGAGCACTTGTATTCGAGCCCTCGAGGCTCCTGGCTTGTATTATGATGCTTGTATGACTTATTTTATTTGTAGAGTTGTGTTGTGATATCTTCCCGTGAGTCCCTGATCTTGATCGTACACATTTGCGTGCATGATTAGTGTACGATTAAATCGGGGGCGTCACATTGATGATGTCAACCCATGGACAGACGTCCACCAGCCGCCGCACCAGACCGAAGTAGCTCCCAGGCATGGCTTCCTTGGGCCACAGCCGAACTATGAAGCCCTTCATGGCCTATTCGGCCACCTTGTGGAGCTCGAACAGCTGCTTCAGCTGGTCGCTCAGGGGCACCGGATGTCCAGCCTCAGCATACTAAGACCAGAACACCTTTTCCGTCGAGCTCCCCCCCTCGGCTCTGTAGAACGCGGCAGCATCGGACACGCTACGGGGCAGATCTGTGAACGCTCCTGGAGAGCTCCGAATTCGGGTAAGTAACAAGTAATTCACTTTTACATGCTTGGTTTGCATGAAGAATTCCTTACCCGCCGCTATCTTATTTACTGCCTCGATTTCCTGGAGGGCCTTTTGGGCTTCGTCCTTAGCGGCTTTGGCACTCTCAAGAGCCAACGCGAGCTCGGACTCTCAAGTCCTCGAGTCATGCTCCAAACTTTCGTGTTTCTCCACGAGAGCCTGGAGCTCTTGTCGTACCTCCGCCACCCGCGCCTCCTGCTTCTCTCGCTCGGTGCGTTCCGCGGCCGCATTGCGTTCGGCCGCGGACACCGCCTCCTTCAGGGTCGCCACCTCGTTCGTAGCCCCTGGAGTACCCACGTTATTTCGGTCATTTTTTTGCAACCAAAATCCTTTTCTATAAGGTACAACTTTAATAAGGTGTTACTTACCTTCCTTGTCCTCGAGCTGCTTCTTGGCACGGCCGAGCTCGATCTCGGACCACTCGAGGCTCTGCTTCAAGGCATTGACCTCGGCAGTCAGTGCGGCAGAGGTCAGCAGCGCAGCCTGCATTCCCATATTGACATATTTGTGTTAGACTCCTGCGTATATCTTTTTAGATCCTCAGTTCGGCTTTTCTTTCCGAACACCGAACCGAGCATCAGGGGCTACTGTCTATGCGGTACTATTTTTACATATCTTAATCACATACCTCAAAGCCTGTTAGAAGGCTAGTGCAAGCTTCGGTCAGCCCGCTCTTGGCGGACTGAATCTTCCGAATCACCGCACTCATGACAGTGCGGTGCTCCTCGTCGATGGAAGCGCCGTTGAGCGCCTCCAACAAGTTATCCGGCGCCTCCGGTTGGACGGAGGCCACCGACGTCGTCGTCTCGCCCTTCTCATGAAGGGGCCGCCCCCCGGACTCCGGAACCACCAAGGGTTTCGGTGCGGATTCCGGTCCAAAGTCCGGGAGGTTACCCTGCAGCACCTCCGGGGCCTCCTTCTCCTGGTTGGTCCCCTTCTGGGACCCCATGTCACACCCTAGCTAGTCATGCATTAGAGTGTTGCATCATGTTTACTTTTGCATCAGAAACTTGAAATGGGGATGACAGAACCCCCAGTCCCCTCTGAAAACCAACTAGGGTTTACTAAAATAATTCTTCAATGAACCTGAAATGCCCTTCTAAAATGTCCATCATTTTAGCCTTGGTTCAGAACCTCTGCCAAAAATGGTGCACACTTTTCTAGGCCATCCTAGGGTTCTTGAGTTAAATCATAACTATTTGAATTTGGGCATTTAAAATAATATAAAATATTTAAATGCTCAAATATCTCCAAACTAAAATGTTTCATGTTGGAAATATTCCAACTATGGACCAGGAGTAGTTTGGTGATTTTTGGAGTTGTCTAGGTATTTTATTTAATTCAACAAAGTTGCAGAAATATTAAATAAAACAGAAAACAGAAAAAAAACTAAAAGGGAGAAGCTTACCTGGGCTCCTCCCTGTTCAGCCCAGCCAGCTGGCCGGCCCAGCCCAGCACTGTAGCTCCCCGTCGTCTTCCTCCCCACGCCCCGAAGCTGCTGCGTGCTCGCGCGCGCGCGGCCGCGCGGCCACCTCCTGCTTGCCGACGCCCCCTGGCCGCGTGGACGACGCCCGCAGCCGTCCCGATCCCCCCCTGCTCTCGCTCACTCTCCCCCGTTTCTCCCTCGCTCTCTCTCGCTCTCGGCCGAACACCACCGTCGCCGCCGTTCGCCGTAGCCACTGACTCCGGCCACCCCTCGCTCCCCCGAGTAGCTCAGAAGCTCCGCCTCGACTCCCTCTTCCTCCTCACCGCTCCACGAGTCCCCGGAAGCCCTGCATCGCCGCCACGTCGCCGTTCCCCTCTTCGGACTCCGACCACCGTCGCCGACGAATTCGCCATCTCCAGCGCGTCCCCGAGCCCGCTTCGACGCCCACTGCAACCGCGGTGAGCCCCCGAGCCGTTTCCCCCTCTCCTTCCCCTCGTTCCCTCACCGTAGCTGCATCCCCACCTCGGCCGAACCTCCGCCGTCGCCGAGCTCGCCGTCGACGCAGCTCCGGTGACCATTTGGTCACCCCGGCGAGTCCAACGCGTTCACAGAACCCAGTAGAGCATCCCTAGCGCCTCACCTTGCTCGACTTCGAGCTCCAGCACCACTCCCGTGCACGACCGAACCCCGGCGGCCGCAGCCGAGCTCGCCGCCGTCGACTCCGGCCACGCCGACCCCAACGGACTCCGCCAAGAGCCGCGGGTCGTCCTCAGCTTCACTCCGGTGGTCGCCACGTTCCATTTGGTGGCCGAAACGACCAAAACCACTATCGCCGCCGCACTGTTGGTCGCCGCCGGCCAGAACTCCGGCGAGCTGACGTGGCCTAGTTGATTAACCACTAACCCACCACCTACAGACGCTGACAAGTGGGCCCCAGGGGTTAGTCAAAGCTAACCAGCCCGGGGTCAACGCGGGATTAGCCCCTGTGACACTGACGTGTGGACCCCACACGTCAGGTTTGACCCGAGCCAGCTCTGTTGACCTGCTGATGTCACGGTGACGTCAGGCTGACGCAGTAATTGAATTTCTGGATTTAAATTAAATCAGGAAATTCCAGAATATTATTTAAACTTCAAAAATTCATAACTTTTATTCTGTAACTCCAAACTGGACAAATAATATATGAAAAATGATCAGAAAAATCCAATCTATCCATCTGTACCATTTTCATGCATGATCAAACAAGTTAAGCTGATGTTTTAATCAGAACAAGAAAAGGCACTTTAAAAGGCCATATTTGAATTTGGAATTTGAATCTTTGATTCAAATTTGCTCAAACACTTCTGGTTTTAGTTGCATTAGCCCAACACACCCATATTGCCATGTTTCATGCATGCATCATATTGTTGCACATTGTTTGGTGATGCCTGTGTATCGTTATCCTTTGCGACAGGATCTGTCCCTGAGGAGTACCGTGATTACCCTAACGAGGAATCGTATCCGTGCAACGAACCATCAGGCAAGCAACCAACCATTTGATCATATCGATACAATCCCATGTTCTCGCTCCTGCTCTCTTTTACTGCATTAAGACAACGCGATTCAAACTGCTGTGTGCTACGGTAGTTGAACCCATTTCCTCTGCATGACCTGTCATTGCCACAGTAACTAGATGAAACCCACTAGCATGTGTAGGAGTTGATTGAGCCATATGTATGTGTTGTTCCTACCTTGCTATGCCTGCTATGCTTAGAGTTGTGTCAGGTCTGGTTCATCTGGGTGATGGGCTAGAGTGAAATGATTATGTCGGTAATGAGAGTGGTGTAGTGAACACGATTTGGTAAAGGTATCGATGAGAGGCCATGTAGGAGTACATGGTGGGTTGTTTCATTGAAGCCGACCTTAAGCACTGAGATCTGTATGTGTGATTTAAGAATCAGCTACTACCATGCATTGGGCCCGAAACCAATGGACCCTCTCGACTTTTTATTCACCCTAGTTCTCCGTCCAGGAGTTGCAAGTAGTTTCTGGTGTTTGTAGCCTACTGGAGGCCGTGGACAGCGCTGACCGTAGGGGTGGGCTGTGATGCGGTAGGTACGTGGCACGGTGTACCGAATACCCGTTAGGTATCTCGGGAACCCTGTTCACATCGTTCGGGGCCGTATGGGAAACCTCGGCCGGACTCCCTGCGGATGGAACCTGAATAGGCGATAAACCTGGACTGGAGGCTTAGGTGATTAGGTAGGTCGTGGCCGACACCCACGTTGGGCTTCCGCTTGAAGGTTGCCGAGTACATGTCGTGTAAGCGACGATAAGTGGTGAGAGCGTGTATGAAGAAGTACACCCCTGCAGGGTTATCATGATCTATTCGAATAGCCGCGTCCGCGGTAAAGGACTACTTGGTTGCCTATACAGTTCATAGACAAGTAAATGGAAACTATTAAAAGCCTCAAGATAAGTGTGAGTGCCGAGGATGGCTCTTCCGTAGGAAGACGAAGGTGGATCCTCGGTAGTGTATTGAAGTGGTGAATAGTGGACTCGAGTGCGCAAAACTATTTCAAATGGAGTATCGTAGGATAGTCTAGCCAGGAGTCAAAGCTGGCTTGCTGCAATAACTCCACCAACCCTTCTTGATACTATGCATGTATGTAGGATCTGATGTAAGTCTTGCTGAGTACCTTTGTACTCATGTTGCTATAATCTACATTTTTACAGAAGACGCTGCAACCCCTTCTGATGGGTTCTATGTAGACGTTGACATCAACGAGTAGGCTAAAGACCCAGGTGGTGACCCTGAGCTTGTGATGGACCACATAGTATAGTTAGGCTTCCAAGCCTCTTTTATTTTACTAGTTGTCTGTACTCAGACAAGTTACTTCCGCTGTTGGCTTGTATGACTGTATGACTTGTATGTTGGGTCGTGTGACCCGTACCTGTGTGTATGATATGTATGGCTCCCTGAGCCTTAAATAAAGTACTTGTGTCATAGAGTCATGTTGTGATGCTTCGTTGTATTTGCACATATCGAGCATATTGTGTGTATGTTTGAAATGCTTGGTATGTGTGGGATCTGACCATCTAGTTGTTTATCTTTAGTAGCCTCTCTTACCGGGAAATGTCTCCTAGTGTTACCGCTGAGCCATGGTAGCTTGCTACTGCTCTGGAACACTTAGGCTGGCCGGCATGTGTCCTTCTTCGTTCCTGTGTCTGTCCCTTCGGGGAAATGTCACGCTTTGAGTACCGGAGTCCTGTTAGCCCGCTACAGCCCGGTTTACCGGAGTCCTGCTAGCCCAGTGCTACAGCCCGGACCCACTTGCTGATGACCGACACGTTCGAAGCTGGGTCATGGATGCCTGTCCCTGTAAGTCTGTGCCACTTTGGGTTTACGACTAGTCATGTCAGCCCGGGCTCTTTACCATATGGATGCTAGCGACACTATCATATACGTGAGCCAAAAGGCGCAAACGGTCCCGGGCAAAGGTAAGGCGACACCCGTGGGAATACCGTGCGTGAGGCCGCAAAGTGATATGAAGTGTTACCGGCTAGATCGATGTGACATCGAGTCGGGGTCCTGACAGCGTTGGCATCAGAGCCGGACTGCCTGTAGGTTCTTCAAGCCAAACTGGTCGATGTTGAGTCTAGAAATTCTTTAGTTATATGTAGGGGAATTGTTTTTGGGTTGGAACGTAAGGCTCTTTTTACTCCTTATATCTTATGACTTTCTGATCTGAGTCAGTCCATTCTTCCACCGGGGGTTAAGGAATTAGGATCTGCTCTCTCTATCAGGATCACGAGTTACTAATCAGTAGTACCTTATAAGTTTGATGGTTACAAGCCTAGTTCAGTTCTACTACCACATTATGTTGTAAGAATGGTTTCAAGACTTGATATGATGATGTTGAGTGTGTACAAAATCCTTGGTCAAATGTCTCAATATCCTTTTTGAGCATTTACAGTTGTTATGCTGCCGAAATTTTGCTAGAAATTCTAATGCCTTTGCATTATAATTGTGCTTTCAGATGGCCACTCGCGACCTCAATCAAGTGGTTCGCCTGACTCGGTGCCTAGATGTACCCGGCCATACTGCTAAGTTGGTCAGGGTAATGACTGAGGCTGGATACCGCTGGTATCCTGAGTACACGGTCGAAGAGCAATTCCGAGACTTTAATCAAAGCCAGTATCTCTGCACTGTCAGAATATTTCCATCTTATCCTGGATCCACTGAGCCTCTTCACTGCTCCTATGGACTCGGGGTTACTATCGAGATGGCTGTGCAGGATGCCGCCTACTCTATGATGACCATTATGCGAGTCAGATCTGGTCTATTTCGGGACTCTGATTTCCGGTATATGCCAGGATCACTTCCGGGAGCACAAGGATATTTTCAGGCTATATATGCTGACTCCACTCAGGAGGATTCACGGACTCGCACCACTGCTGAGATGCTCGAGGATAAGGACCGTGAAAACCGGGCCTTAAGGTTAGAGCTCTTCAATACCCGTGCTGATCACTGGGCCACTTTGACTCGGTTCGCACCGGCAGTGCAAGCTGGATATTCAGACATGCGCGACCTCTATCCTGTGAGATCTGCTCTGCCAGACGTGATGATTTGGCGTGATGTAGGAGGCATCACCCCACCTCGCGGTCCCCGCAGGCCACCGTTTGCTGGTCCAAGGCCTCATCCTAGCCCCTATGGACCACAAGCTCCGCGAGACCGTCTGTTTCCGGATGATCATGTTGAACTTCCGGGCTATGGAGGTGACTTCTACGAGGACTACTACGGATCGGTCTGAGTTAGTAGTAGTATCACTAGTTCGCACTAACTGTGTCGTCTGTCGTCCCGCGTGACTCGTGGGATATGACCTAGTTTGTACTCTTCCGGAGTTGTAGAAAAATAATGTATAGGAGTTTGGAATGCCTCCGATGAGATGTAATCCCTTTTCACCCTAATAGTACTTTGTTTGGTCTTGTACTCAACCTTGTATGGTGTGTATGACGATGGAATAAAGAAGCAGTTTCTGTATCTACCATGTCATACGGATGATCATCTTGCATTCCGAGTTATTCCTTGCATTATGTATCCTATGTCGGAATTTTATCATTCTGACTAAATCATTGGCTTGTTTACCTAGGATGGTCAACACGCGCGCCAACCCTGCTTCTCAAGAGCAGGCCGAAGGCAGTGAAGCCAGGAATGAAAATCTGCCTCATCCTCCTTCACTAGCAGAGGTGATGATGGAAGCGGAGAGAAACAAGCGGGAGACAAACCGTTTGTTGGAGCGTATTGAACAGAATACAGCACACCATCAGAGGGCTAACGTGGTGTCACTCAGCGATTTTATCAAATTGCATCCACCCACGTTCCACCACTCCGTCGAGCCTCTCGACGCTGATGACTGGCTTCGCAGTATCTCTCACAAGCTGCGTTCCGCGCTGGTAGCTGAGGCTGACAAGGTCACCTTTGCTGCATATCACCTTGAAGGCCCCGCCAGTCTATGGTGGGAGAATTATGGAGCTATGCGCCCAGCGGGCCATGTCACAACTTGGGCTGAATTCAGTGACGCTTTCCGTGAACACCACATTCCGGAGGGTCTCATGGACCGTAAGCGTGAAGAATTTTGCAATTTCACCCAAGGCCGACTTTCTGTGGATGTCTATAGCAGGGAGTTTGGTAACCTTGCACGATATGCAACCGAGGAAGTTTCTACTGACGCCAAGAAGCAAGCAAGGTTCCGTAAGGGCCTTAGTCCTGAGCTTCGTCGCGACCTCCGTCTGCATGAGTGCACATCTTTTTCGAAACTTGTCAACAAAGCCATCAGTGCTGAAACTGGTCAGACTGATTATGACGCAACACGCAAGCATGGACGTGATACGGGCTCCTCATCCGGTGCTGGTCCTCAGAAGCGCCGCGTGTGGGTACCCAACACCGCCCTGCCACCCAGGTTCACACCGAGGCCATCTTTCCAGACGCCTCGCCCTGCTCAACAGTCTGCTCCAGCCAAGCCCTATGGGGGTCCATCCAATAATGCTCCTCCACGTACTAGTTCCGTGACTTGTTTCAAGTGTGGGGAATCTGGTCATTATATGCGTGAGTGTCCCCAGACCAACCCCAATCAATCTGCTAAAGCTGTTGGCCGTGGCAAGCCGACAGGGAAGGTGTTCCATGCCAAACCGGTCACCGCTTCACGTGGCCATGTCAACTGTATCTCTGCCGAAGAAGCTCAAGAAGATCCCAACGTCGTTCTCGGTACGCTTCTTGTTAATTGCCACCCGGCATCTGTTCTTTTCGATACAGGAGCCTCTCATTCTTTTATATCTGAAAATTATGCTCGTTTGCATAACGTTGCATTCTGTGACTTGCCATCCTCCATGGTAATTCAAACTCCGGGATCCAAATGGCAAACTTCTAGAGTAAGCCATGGAAATGAAATCCAAGTCGACAGACTTGTTTTTCTTGCATCTTTGATAGCCCTTAAATCTTCAGATATTAATATCATTTTGGGTATGGACTGGATGTCAGCTCATCAAGCCAAAATTGATTGCTTCTCTAGGACCGTTCAACTCACCCATCCTTCGGGGAAGATAGTCAATGTTTTGACTCGAATAGCCAAGCGACAATTATATTCTCTTAATGCCAGCCCTTTGCCAGACCTTGAGGACGTTCCGGTAGTTCGTGATTTTCCGGATGTCTTTCCAGAAGAATTGCCAGGGGTTCCACCTGACAGGGATGTTGAGTTCGTAATAGACCTCATTCCAGGAACCGTTCCGATTGCTAGAAGACCTTATAAGATGGCACCCCTAGAACTAGCCGAGCTTAAGAAACAACTCGATGAATCCTTGAAAAAGGGTTTCATCCGCCCTAGTTCATCTCCGTGGGCTTGCCCCGTCCTATTCGTTAAGAAGAAGGATGGTACGGACCGAATGGTTGTAGATTACCGGCCGGTCAATTTGGTCACAATCAAGAACAAATACCCGCTTCCCAGGATCAACGATCTGTATGATCAGCTCGCTGGATCCTCAGTCTTCTCCAAGATGGATTTGAGGTTGGGCTACCATCAAATCAAAATCAGAAACGGGGACATTCCTAAAACGGCCTTTGTTACTCGTTATGGCCAATACGAGTACACCGTCATGTCCTTCGGTTTAACCAACGCTCCAGCCACCTTTTCTCGGTTAATGAACTCAATCTTCATGGAGTATTTGGATAAATTCGTCGTAGTTTATCTCGATGATATACTCATCTACTCCAAGAACGAGGAAGAACATGCCGAACATCTAAGGCTAGTGTTGCAGAAACTTCGAGAGCATCGCCTTTATGCCAAATTTTCAAAATGTGAATTCTGGTTGCCAGAAGTAACCTATCTGGGTCATGTAATATCTGGTAAAGGTATTGCTGTTAACCCTGAGCGAGTTCAAGCCGTCCTTGACTGGACTCCACCCGAATCGGTCAAGCAAGTTCGGAGTTTTCTAGGCTTAGCGAGTTATTGCCGTCGCTTTGTCGAGAACTTCTCCAAAGTTGCTAAACCTCTAACCGAACTCCTCAAGAAAGATAAGAAGTTCGAATGGACTCCACAATGTGAGCACAGTTTTCAGGAACTGAAAAGACGCCTGACCTCTGCTCCTGTACTGGTACCGCCAGACTTCTCCAAAGACTTTGTTATCTACTGCGACGCCTCGCGACAAGGACTAGGTTGCATTCTCATGCAAGATCGACACGTAATTGCTTACGCTTCACGGCAATTGCACCCACATGAGGAGAATTATCCTACTCATGATCTAGAACTTGCAGCCGTAGTCTATGCACTTAAGACCTGGCGACATTACCTCCTCGGTAATCGTTGCGAAATATTCACTGATCACCAAAGTCTGAAGTACATTTTCACCCAACCGGATTTGAATCTCAGGCAAAGACGTTGGGTTGAATTGATCACAGACTTCGACTTAGGGATAACCTACACCCCAGGGAAAGCCAACGTCATGGCTGATGCGCTAAGTCGTAAATCTTATTGTAACAACCTGATGTTACAACAAAGTCAACCGCTTCTCCATGAGGAATTTCGGAAGCTTAACCTTCACATTGTACCTCAAGGTTTTCTCTCCACCTTGGTGGCAAAACCTACCCTTACGGATCAAATTATCAAAGCACAGAAGGTAGATCCGGGAGTCTCCCGCATCAAGAGAAACATTCAGAAAGGAGTTGCGAATTGTTTCTCCGTTAATGATCAAGGAGTCGTATACTTCGGGGATCGACTAGTGGTTCCCAAGGTGCACAACCTGAGGCGATTGATCCTTAAGGAAGCTCATGAATCTCCTCTCACCATTCATCCCGGTAGTACTAAAATGTATCAGGACCTACGCCAGAGGTTCTGGTGGACTAGGATGAAGAGAGAAATCGCTCAGTATATCGCTAATTGCGACGTCTGTCGTCGTGTAAAAGCAGAGCATCAACGGCCTGCTGGCACCCTTCAACCCTTAGCTATTCCTGAATGGAAATGGGATAAAATTGGTATGGATTTCATTACCGGTTTTCCCAGAACCAAAAGAGGGAATAATGCTATTTTCGTCGTGGTCGATCGTCTTTCCAAAGTAGCTCATTTCTTACCTGTTCGTGAGAGTATAACCGCTAGTCAACTGGCAGACTTATACATCTCCCGGATAGTGTCCCTCCATGGTGTTCCTTTGGAAATCAATTTGGATCGAGGAAGTCTTTTCACCTCTCGATTTTGGGAAAGCTTCCAAAATGCTATGGGAACTCGTCTTTCTTTTAGCACCGCTTTCCACCCTCAGTCAAGTGGTCAAGTGGAACGCGTCAACCAAATTCTAGAAGACATGCTTCGAGCCTCTGTTATCTCGTTCGGAATGGACTGGGAGAAGTGCCTTCCATTTGCCGAATTCGCTTACAACAACAGCTATCAATCTAGCTTGGGTAAAGCCCCTTTTGAAGTCCTCTATGGACGACGATGTCGAACACCCCTTAACTGGTCAGAGACCGGGGAAAGACAATTCTTTGGCCCGGATATGATTCAGGAAGCAGAAGAACAAGTTCGTATCGTTCGTGAAAAGTTGAAAACAGCCCAATCCCGTCAAAAGAGTCAATATGACCGAAAACATAAGGCTATGACTTTCGAGGTTGACGAGAAGGCTTACCTTCGGGTCACCCCTCTGAAGGGAACCCATCGTTTCGGTATCAAAGGCAAATTGGCTCCTCGTTACATTGGACCTTTTCGCATTCTTGCCAAAAGAGGAGAAGTTGCCTACCAATTGGAACTACCTCCGCACCTCTCCAGAGTTCACGATGTCTTCCACGTTTCTCAACTCAGGCGTTGCTTCTCGGATCCTATCCGTGAAGTGGACCACGAAACGCTTGATCTCCAAGATAATCTTACATATCGGGAGTACCCCATTCGTATCCTCGATCAAGCCGAACGTACCACGCGACGTCATAATATCAAGTTCCTCAAAGTTCAATGGTCGCACCATTCTGAGGATGAAGCAACTTGGGAAAGGGAGGATCGTCTTCGACTCGAGTATCCCGCCTTCTCCTCGGAGGAACCCAAATCTCGGGACGAGATTCTTTTGAGTGGGGGTGAGTTGTCACACCCTAGCTAGTCATGCATTAGAGTGTTGCATCATGTTTACTTTTTCATCAGAAACTTGAAATGGGGATGACAGAACCCCCAGTCCCCTCTGATAACCAACTAGGGTTTACTAAAATAATTTTCAATGAACCTGAAATGCCCTTCTAAAATGCCCATCATTTTTGCCTTGGTTCAGAACCTCTGCCAAAAATGGTGCACACTTTTCTAGGCCATCCTAGGGTTCTTGAGTTAAATCATAACTATTTGAATTTGGGCATTTAAAATAATATAAAATATTTAAATGCTCAAATATCTCCAAACTAAAATGTTTCATGTTGGAAATATTCCAACTATGGACCAGGAGTAGTTTGGTGATTTTTGGAGTTGTCTAGGTATTTTATTTAATTCAACAAAGTTGCAGAAATATTAAATAAAACAGAAAACAGAAAAAAAACTAAAAGGGAGAAGCTTACCTGGGCTCCTCCCTGTTCAGCCCAGCCAGCTGGCCGGCCCAGCCCAGCACTGTAGCTCCCCGTCGTCTTCCTCCCCACGCCCCGAAGCTGCTGCGTGCTCGCGCGCGCGCGGCCGCGCGGCCACCTCCTGCTTGCCGACGCCCCCTGGCCGCGTGGACGACGCCCGCAGCCGTCCCGATCCCCCCCTGCTCTCGCTCACTCTCCCCCGTTTCTCCCTCGCTCTCTCTCGCTCTCGGCCGAACACCACCGTCGCCGCCGTTCGCCGTAGCCACTGACTCCGGCCACCCCTCGCTCCCCCGAGTAGCTCAGAAGCTCCGCCTCGACTCCCTCTTCCTCCTCACCGCTCCACGAGTCCCCGGAAGCCCTGCATCGCCGCCACGTCGCCGTTCCCCTCTTCGGACTCCGACCACCGTCGCCGACGAATTCGCCATCTCCAGCGCGTCCCCGAGCCCGCTTCGACGCCCACTGCAACCGCGGTGAGCCCCCGAGCCGTTTCCCCCTCTCCTTCCCCTCGTTCCCTCACCGTAGCTGCATCCCCACCTCGGCCGAACCTCCGCCGTCGCCGAGCTCGCCGTCGACGCAGCTCCGGTGACCATTTGGTCACCCCGGCGAGTCCAACGCGTTCACAGAACCCAGTAGAGCATCCCTAGCGCCTCACCTTGCTCGACTTCGAGCTCCAGCACCACTCCCGTGCACGACCGAACCCCGGCGGCCGCAGCCGAGCTCGCCGCCGTCGACTCCGGCCACGCCGACCCCAACGGACTCCGCCAAGAGCCGCGGGTCGTCCTCAGCTTCACTCCGGTGGTCGCCACGTTCCATTTGGTGGCCGAAACGACCAAAACCACTATCGCCGCCGCACTGTTGGTCGCCGCCGGCCAGAACTCCGGCGAGCTGACGTGGCCTAGTTGATTAACCACTAACCCACCACCTACAGACGCTGACAAGTGGGCCCCAGGGGTTAGTCAAAGCTAACCAGCCCGGGGTCAACGCGGGATTAGCCCCTGTGACACTGACGTGTGGACCCCACACGTCAGGTTTGACCCGAGCCAGCTCTGTTGACCTGCTGATGTCACGGTGACGTCAGGCTGACGCAGTAATTGAATTTCTGGATTTAAATTAAATCAGGAAATTCCAGAATATTATTTAAACTTCAAAAATTCATAACTTTTATTCTGTAACTCCAAACTGGACAAATAATATATGAAAAATGATCAGAAAAATCCAATCTATCCATCTGTACCATTTTCATGCATGATCAAACAAGTTAAGCTGATGTTTTAATCAGAACAAGAAAAGGCACTTTAAAAGGCCATATTTGAATTTGGAATTTGAATCTTTGATTCAAATTTGCTCAAACACTTCTGGTTTTAGTTGCATTAGCCCAACACACCCATATTGCCATGTTTCATGCATGCATCATATTGTTGCACATTGTTTGGTGATGCCTGTGTATCGTTATCCTTTGCGACAGGATCTGTCCCTGAGGAGTACCGTGATTACCCTAACGAGGAATCGTATCCGTGCAACGAACCATCAGGCAAGCAACCAACCATTTGATCATATCGATACAATCCCATGTTCTCGCTCCTGCTCTCTTTTACTGCATTAAGACAACGCGATTCAAACTGCTGTGTGCTACGGTAGTTGAACCCATTTCCTCTGCATGACCTGTCATTGCCACAGTAACTAGATGAAACCCACTAGCATGTGTAGGAGTTGATTGAGCCATATGTATGTGTTGTTCCTACCTTGCTATGCCTGCTATGCTTAGAGTTGTGTCAGGTCTGGTTCATCTGGGTGATGGGCTAGAGTGAAATGATTATGTCGGTAATGAGAGTGGTGTAGTGAACACGATTTGGTAAAGGTATCGATGAGAGGCCATGTAGGAGTACATGGTGGGTTGTTTCATTGAAGCCGACCTTAAGCACTGAGATCTGTATGTGTGATTTAAGAATCAGCTACTACCATGCATTGGGCCCGAAACCAATGGACCCTCTCGACTTCTTATTCACCCCAGTTCTCCGTCCAGGAGTTGCAAGTAGTTTCTGGTGTTTGTAGCCTACTGGAGGCCGTGGACAGCGCTGACCGTAGGGGTGGGCTCTGATGCGGTAGGTACGTGGCACGGTGTACCGAATACCCGTTAGGTATCTCGGGAACCCTGTTCACATCGTTCGGGGCCGTATGGGAAACCTCGGCCGGACTCCCTGCGGATGGAACCTGAATAGGCAATAAACCTGGACTGGAGGCTTAGGTGATTAGGTAGGTCGTGGCCGACACCCACGTTGGGCTTCCGCTTGAAGGTTGCCGAGTACATGTCGTGTAAGCGACGATAAGTGGTGAGAGCGTGTATGAAGAAGTACACCCCTGCAGGGTTATCATGATCTATTCGAATAGCCGCGTCCGCGGTAAAGGACTACTTGGTTGCCTATACAGTTCATAGACAAGTAAATGGAAACTATTAAAAGCCTCAAGATAAGTGTGAGTGCCGAGGATGGCTCTTCCGTAGGAAGACGGAGGTGGATCCTCGGTAGTGTATTGAAGTGGTGAATAGTGGACTCGAGTGCGCAAAACTATTTCAAATGGAGTATCGTAGGATAGTCTAGCCAGGAGTCAAAGCTGGCTTGCTGCAATAACTCCACCAACCCTTCTTGATACTATGCATGTATGTAGGATCTGATGTAAGTCTTGCTGAGTACCTTTGTACTCATGTTGCTATAATCTACATTTTTACAGAAGACGCTGCAACCCCTTCTGATGGGTTCTATGTAGACGTTGACATCAACGAGTAGGCTAAAGACCCAGGTGGTGACCCTGAGCTTGTGATGGACCACATAGTATAGTTAGGCTTCCAAGCCTCTTTTATTTTACTAGTTGTCTGTACTTAGACAAGTTACTTCCGCTGTTGGCTTGTATGACTGTATGACTTGTATGTTGGGTCGTGTGACCCGTACCTGTGTGTATGATATGTATGGCTCCCTGAGCCTTAAATAAAGTACTTGTGTCATAGAGTCATGTTGTGATGCTTCGTTGTATTTGCACATATCGAGCATATTGTGTGTATGTTTGAAATGCTTGGTATGTGTGGGATCTGACTATCTAGTTGTTTATCTTTAGTAGCCTCTCTTACCGGGAAATGTCTCCTAGTGTTACCGCTGAGCCATGGTAGCTTGCTACTGCTCTGGAACACTTAGGCTGGCCGGCATGTGTCCTTCTTCGTTCCTGTGTCTGTCCCTTCGGGGAAATGTCACGCTTTGAGTACCGGAGTCCTGCTAGCCCAGTGCTACAGCCCGGACCCACTTGCTGATGACCGACACGTTCGAAGCTGGGTCATGGATGCCTGTCCCTGTAAGTCTGTGCCACTTTGGGTTTACGACTAGTCATGTCAGCCCGGGCTCTTTATCATATGGATGCTAGCGACACTATCATATACGTGAGCCAAAAGGCGCAAACGGTCCCGGGCAAAGGTAAGGCGACACCCGTGGGATTACCGTGCGTGAGGCCGCAAAGTGATATGAAGTGTTACCGGCTAGATCGATGTGACATCGAGTCGGGGTCCTGACAGCGTTGGCATCAGAGCCGGACTGCCTGTAGGTTCTCCAAGCCAAACTGGTCGATGTTGAGTCTAGAAATTCTTTAGTTATATGTAGGGGAATTGTTTGTGGGTTGGAACGTAAGGCTCTTTTACTCCTTATACCTTATGACTTTCTGATCTGAGTCAGTCCATTCTTCCACCGGGGGTTAAGGAAATAGGATCTGCTCTCTATATCAGGATCACGAGTTACTAATCAGTAGTACCTTATAAGTTTGATGGATACAAGCCTAGTTCAGTTCTACTACCACATTATGTTGCCAACATGGTTTCAGAACTTTGATATGATGATGTTGAGTGTGTACGAAATCCTTTGTCAAATGTCTCAAAATCCTTTTGAGCATTTACAGCTGTTATGCTGCCGAAATTTTGCTAGAAATTCTAATGCCTTTGCATTATAACTGTGCTTTCAGATGGCCACTCGCGACCTCAATCAAGTGGTTCGCCTGACTCGATGCCTAGATGTACCCGGCCATACTGCTAAGTTGGTCAGGGTAATGACTGAGGCTGGATATCGCTGGTATCCCGAGTACACGGTCGAAGAGCAATTCCGGGACTTCAATCAAAGCCAGTATCTCTGCACTGTCAGGATATTTCCATCTTATCCTGGATCCACTGAGCCTCTTCACTGCTCCTATGGACTCGGGGTTACTATTGAGATGGCTGTGCAGGATGCCGCCTACTCCATGATGACCATTATGCGAGTCAGATCTGGTCTATTTCGGGACTCTGATTTCCGGTATATGCCAGGATCACTTCCGGGAGCACAAGGGTATCTCCAGGCTATCTATGCTGATTCCACTCAGGAGGATTCACGGACTCGCACCACTGCTGAGATGCTCGAGGATAAGGACCGTGAGAATCGGGCCTTAAGGTTAGAGCTCTTCAATACCCGTGCTGACCACTGGGCCACTTTGACTCGGTTCGCACCGGCGGTGCAAGCTGGATATTCAGATATGCGCGATCTCTATCCTGTGAGATCTGCTCTGCCAGACGTGATGGTTTGGCGTGATGTAGGAGGCATCACCCCACCTCGCGGTCCCCGCAGGCCACCGTTTGCTGGTCCAAGACCTCACCCTAGTCCCTATGGTCCACAAGCTCCGCGAGACCGTCTGTTTCCGGATGATCATGTTGAACTTCCGGGCTATGGAGGTGACTTCTACGAGGACTACTACGGATCGGTTTGAGTTAGTAGTAGTATCACTAGTTCGCACTAGCTGTGTCGTCTATTGTCCTGCGTGTCTCGTGGGATATGACCTAGTTTGTACTCTTCCGGAGTGTAGAAAAATAATGTATAGGAGCTTGGACTGCCTCCGATGAGATGTAATCCTCTTTTCACCGTATTAGTACTTTGTTTGGTCTTGTACTAAACCTTGTATGGTGTGTATGACGATGGAATAAAGAAGCAGTTTCTGTATCTACCATGTCATACGGATGATCATCTTGCATTCCGAGTTATTCCTTGCATTATGTATCCTATGTCGGAATTTTATCATTCTGACTAAATCATTGCCTTGTCTACCTAGGATGGTCAACACGCGCGCCAACCCTGCTTCTCAAGAGCAGGCCGAAGGCAGTGAAGCCAGGGATGTAAATCTGCCTCATCCTCCCTCACTAGCCGAGGTGATGATGGAAGCTGAGAGAAACAAGCGGGAGACAAACCGTTTGTTGGAGCGTATTGAACAGAATACAGCACACCATCAGAGGGCTAACATGGTGTCACTCAGTGATTTTATCAAATTGCATCCACCCACGTTCCACCACTCCGTCGAGCCTCTCGACGCTGATGACTGGCTTCGCAGTATCTCTCACAAGCTGCGTTCCGCGCTGGTAGCTGAGGCTGACAAGGTCACCTTTGCTGCATATCACCTTGAAGGCCCCGCCAGTCTATGGTGGGAGAATTATGGAGCTATGCGCCCAGCGGGCCATGTCACAACTTGGGCTGAATTCAGTGAGGCTTTCCGTGAACACCACATTCCGGAGGGTCTCATGGACCGTAAGCGTGAAGAATTTTGCAATTTCACCCAAGGCCGACTTTCTGTGGATGTCTATAGCAGGGAGTTTGGTAACCTTGCACGATATGCAACCGAGGAAGTTTCTACTGACGCCAAGAAGCAAGCAAGGTTCCGTAAGGGCCTTAGTCCTGAGCTTCGTCGCGACCTCCGTCTGCATGAGTGCACATCTTTTTCGAAACTTGTCAACAAAGCCATCAGTGCTGAAACTGGTCAGACTGATTATGACGCAACACGCAAGCATGGACGTGATACGGGCTCCTCATCCGGTGCTGGTCCTCAGAAGCGCCGCGTGTGGGTACCCAACACCGCCCTGCCACCCAGGTTCACACCGAGGCCATCTTTCCAGACGCCTCGCCCTGCTCAACAGTCTGCTCCAGCCAAGCCCTATGGGGGTCCATCCAATAATGCTCCTCCACGTACTAGTTCCGTGACTTGTTTCAAGTGTGGGGAATCTGGTCATTATATGCGTGAGTGTCCCCAGACCAACCCCAATCAATCTGCTAAAGCTGTTGGCCGTGGCAAGCCGACAGGGAAGGTGTTCCATGCCAAACCGGTCACCGCTTCACGTGGCCATGTCAACTGTATCTCTGCCGAAGAAGCTCAAGAAGATCCCAACGTCGTTCTCGGTACGCTTCTTGTTAATTGCCACCCGGCATCTGTTCTTTTCGATACAGGAGCCTCTCATTCTTTTATATCTGAAAATTATGCTCGTTTGCATAACGTTGCATTCTGTGACTTGCCATCCTCCATGGTAATTCAAACTCCGGGATCCAAATGGCAAACTTCTAGAGTAAGCCATGGAAATGAAATCCAAGTCGACAGACTTGTTTTTCTTGCATCTTTGATAGCCCTTAAATCTTCAGATATTAATATCATTTTGGGTATGGACTGGATGTCAGCTCATCAAGCCAAAATTGATTGCTTCTCTAGGACCGTTCAACTCACCCATCCTTCGGGGAAGATAGTCAATGTTTTGACTCGAATAGCCAAGCGACAATTATATTCTCTTAATGCCAGCCCTTTGCCAGACCTTGAGGACGTTCCGGTAGTTCGTGATTTTCCGGATGTCTTTCCAGAAGAATTGCCAGGGGTTCCACCTGACAGGGATGTTGAGTTCGTAATAGACCTCATTCCAGGAACCGTTCCGATTGCTAGAAGACCTTATAAGATGGCACCCCTAGAACTAGCCGAGCTTAAGAAACAACTCGATGAATCCTTGAAAAAGGGTTTCATCCGCCCTAGTTCATCTCCGTGGGCTTGCCCCGTCCTATTCGTTAAGAAGAAGGATGGTACGGACCGAATGGTTGTAGATTACCGGCCGGTCAATTTGGTCACAATCAAGAACAAATACCCGCTTCCCAGGATCAACGATCTGTATGATCAGCTCGCTGGATCCTCAGTCTTCTCCAAGATGGATTTGAGGTTGGGCTACCATCAAATCAAAATCAGAAACGGGGACATTCTTAAAACGGCCTTTGTTACTCGTTATGGCCAATACGAGTACACCGTCATGTCCTTCGGTTTAACCAACGCTCCAGCCACTTTTTCTCGGTTAATGAACTCAATCTTCATGGAGTATTTGGATAAATTCGTCGTAGTTTATCTCGATGATATACTCATATACTCCAAGAACGAGGAAGAACATGCCGAACATCTAAGGCTAGTGTTGCAGAAACTTCGAGAGCATCGCCTTTATGCCAAATTTTCTAAATGTGAATTCTGGTTGCCAGAAGTGACCTATCTGGGTCATGTAATATCTGGTAAAGGTATTGCGGTTAACCCTGAGCGAGTTCAAGCCGTCCTTGATTGGACTCCACCCGAATCGGTCAAGCAAGTTCGAAGTTTTCTAGGCTTAGCGAGCTATTGCCGTCGCTTTGTCGAGAACTTCTCCAAAGTTGCTAAACCTCTAACCGAACTCCTCAAGAAAGATAAGAAGTTCGAATGGACCCCACAATGCGAGCACAGCTTTCAGGAACTGAAAAGACGCCTGACTTCTGCTCCCGTGTTGGTACCACCAGACTTCTCCAAAGACTTTGTTATCTACTGCGACGCCTCGCGACAAGGACTAGGTTGCATTCTCATGCAAGATCGACACGTAATTGCTTACGCTTCACGGCAATTGCACCCACATGAGGAGAATTATCCTACTCATGATCTGGAACTCGCAGCCGTAGTCTATGCCCTTAAGACCTGGCGACATTACCTCCTCGGTAATCGTTGCGAAATATTCACTGATCACCAAAGTCTGAAGTACATTTTCACCCAACCGGATCTGAATCTCAGGCAAAGACGTTGGGTTGAATTGATCACAGACTTCGACTTAGGGATAACCTATACCCCAGGGAAAGCCAACGTCATGGCTGATGCGCTAAGTCGTAAATCTTATTGTAACAACCTGATGTTACAACAAAGTCAACCGCTTCTCCATGAGGAATTTCGGAAGCTTAACCTTCACATTGTACCTCAAGGTTTTCTCTCCACCTTGGTGGCAAAACCTACCCTTACGGATCAAATCATCAAAGCACAGAAGGTAGATCCGGGAATCTCCCGCATCAAGAGGAACATTCAGAAAGGAATTGCGAATTGTTCTCCGTTAATGATCAAGGAGTCGTGTACTTCGGGGATCGATTAGTAGTTCCCAAAGTGCGCAACCTAAGGCGATTAATCCTTAAGGAAGCCCATGAATCTCCTCTCACCATTCATCCCGGTAGTACTAAAATGTATCAGGACCTACGCCAGAGGTTCTGGTGGACTAGGATGAAGAGAGAAATTGCTCAGTATATTGCCAATTGCGACGTCTGTCGTCGTGTAAAAGCAGAGCATCAACGGCCTGCTGGCACCCTTCAACCCTTAGCTATTCCTGAATGGAAATGGGATAAAATTGGTATGGATTTCATTACCGGTTTTCCCAGGACCAAGAGAGGGAATAGTGCTATCTTCGTCGTGGTCGATCGTCTTTCCAAAGTAGCTCATTTCCTACCTGTTCGTGAGAGTATAACCGCTAGTCAGCTAGCAGACTTATACATCTCCCGAATAGTGTCCCTCCATGGTGTTCCTTTGGAAATCAATTCGGATCGAGGAAGTCTTTTCACCTCTCGATTTTGGGAAAGTTTCCAAAATGCTATGGGAACCCGTCTCTCCTTTAGCACCGCTTTCCACCCTCAGTCAAGTGGTCAAGTGGAACGCGTCAACCAAATTCTAGAAGACATGCTTCGAGCCTCTGTTATCTCTTTCGGAATGGACTGGGAGAAGTGCCTTCCATTTGCCGAATTCGCTTACAACAACAGCTATCAATCTAGCTTGGGTAAAGCCCCTTTTGAAGTTCTCTATGGACGACGATGTCGAACACCCCTTAACTGGTCAGAGACCGGGGAAAGACAATTCTTTGGCCCGGATATGATTCAGGAAGCAGAAGAACAAGTTCGTATCGTTCGTGAAAAATTGAAAACAGCCCAATCCCATCAAAAGAGTCAATATGACCGAAAACATAAGGCTATGACTTTCGAGGTTGACGAGAAGGCTTACCTTCGGGTCACCCCTCTGAAGGGAACCCATCGTTTCAGTATCAAAGGCAAATTGGCTCCTCGTTACATTGGACCTTTTCGCATTCTTGCCAAACGAGGAGAAGTAGCCTACCAATTGGAACTACCTCCGCACCTCTCCAGAGTTCACGATGTTTTCCACGTTTCTCAACTTAGGCGTTGCTTCTCGGATCCTATCCGTGAAGTGGACCACGAAACGCTTGATCTCCAAGATAATCTTACATATCGAGAGTACCCCATTCGTATCCTCGATCAAGCCGAACGTACCACGCGACGTCATAATATCAAGTTTCTCAAGGTTCAATGGTCGCACCATTCTGAAGATGAAGCAACTTGGGAAAGGGAGGATCGTCTTCGACTCGAGTACCCCGCCTTCTTCTCGGAGGAACCCAAATCTCGGGACGAGATTCTTTTGAGTGGGGGTGAGTTGTCACACCCTAGCTAGTCATGCATTAGAGTGTTGCATCATGTTTACTTTTGCATCAGAAACTTGAAATGGGGATGACAGAACCCCCAGTCCCCTCTGAAAACCAACTAGGGTTTACTAAAATAATTCTTCAATGAACCTGAAATGCCCTTCTAAAATGTCCATCATTTTAGCCTTGGTTCAGAACCTCTGCCAAAAATGGTGCACACTTTTCTAGGCCATCCTAGGGTTCTTGAGTTAAATCATAACTATTTGAATTTGGGCATTTAAAATAATATAAAATATTTGAATGCTCAAATATCTCCAAACTAAAATGTTTCATGTTGGAAATAATCCAACTATGGACCAGGAGTAGTTTGGTGAATTTTGGAGTTGTCTAGGTATTTTATTTAATTCAACAAAGTTGCAGAAATATTAAATAAAACAGAAAACAAAAAAAACTAAAAGGGAGAAGCTTACCTGGGCTCCTCCCTGTTCAGCCCAGCCAGCTGGCCGGCCCAGCCCAGCACTGTAGCTCCCCGTCGTCTTCCTCCCCACGCCCCGAAGCTGCTGCGTGCTCGCGCGCGCGCGGCCGCGCGGCCACCTCCTGCTTGCCGACGCCCCCTGGCCGCGTGGACGACGCCCGCAGCCGTCCCGATCCCCCCTGCTCTCGCTCACTCTCCCCCGTTTCTCCCTCGCTCTCTCTCGCTCTCGGCCGAACACCACCGTCGCCGCCGTTCGCCGTAGCCACTGACTCCGGCCACCCCTCGCTCCCCCGAGTAGCTCAGAAGCTCCGCCTCGACTCCCTCTTCCTCCTCACCGCTCCACGAGTCCCCGGAAGCCCTGCATCGCCGCCACGTCGCCGTTCCCCTCTTCGGACTCCGACCACCGTCGCCGACGAATTCGCCGTCTCCAGCGCGTCCCCGAGCCCGCTTCGACGCCCACTGCAACCGCGGTGAGCCCCCGAGCCGTTTCCCCCTCTCCTTCCCCTCGTTCCCTCACCGTAGCTGCATCCCCACCTCGGCCGAACCTCCGCCGTCGCCGAGCTCGCCGTCGACGCAGCTCCGGTGACCATTTGGTCACCCCGGCGAGTCCAACACGTTCGCAAGAACCCGTAGAGCATCCCTAGCGCCTCACTTTGCTCGACTTCGAGCTCCAGCACCAATCCCGCGTACGACCAAAACCACTATCGCCGCCGCACTGTTGGTCGCCGCCGGCCAGAACTCCGGCGAGCTGACGTGGCCTAGTTAATTAGCCACTAATCCACCACCTACTGACGCTGACAAGTGGGCCCCAGGGGTTAGTCAAAGCTAACCAGCCCGGGGTCAACGCGGGCTTAGCCCCTGGTCACTGACGTGTGGACCCCACACGTCAGGTTTGACCCGAGCCAGCCCTGTTGACCTGCTGATGTCACTGTGATGTCAGGCTGACGCAGTAAATGATATTTCTGGATTTAATTTAAATCAGGAAATTCCAGAATATTATTTAAACTTCAAAAATTCATAACTTTTATTCTGTAACTCCAAATTGGACAAATAATATATGAAAAATGATCAAAAAAATCCAATCTATCCATCTGTACTATTTTCATGCATGATCAAACAAGTTAACTTGATGTTTCAATCAGAACAAGAAAAGGCACTTTAAAAGGCCATATTTGAATTTGGAATTTGAATCTTTGATTCAAATTTGCTCAAACACATCTGGTTTTAGTTGCATTAGCCCAACACACTCATATTGCCATGTTTCGTGCATGCATCATATTGTTGCACATTGTTTGGTGATGCCTGTGTATCGTTATCCTTTGCGACAGGATCTGTCCCCGAGGAGTACCGTGATTACCCTAACGAGGAATCGTGTCCGTGCAACGAACCATCAGGCAAGCAACCAACCATTTGATCATATCGATACAATCCCATGTTCTCGCTCCTGCTCTCTTTTACTGCATTAAGACAACGCGATTCAAACTGCTGTGTGCTACGGTAGTTGAACCCATTTCCTCTGCATGACCTGTCATTGCCACAGTAACTAGATGAAACCCACTAGCATGTGTAGGAGTTGATTGAGCCATATGTATGTGTTGTTCCTACCTTGCTATGCCTGCTATGCTTAGAGTTGCGTCAGGTCTGGTTCATCTGGGTGATGGGCTAGAGTGAAATGATTATGTCAGTAATGGGAGTGGTGTGGTGAACACGATTTGGTAAAGGTATCGATGAGAGGCCATGTAGGAGTACATGGTGGGTTGTTTCATTGAAGCCGACCTTAAGCACTGAGATCTGTATGTGTGATTTAAGAATCAGCTACTACCATGCATTGGGCCCGAAACCAATGGACCCTCTCGACTTCTTATTCACCCTAGCTCTCCGTCCAGGAGTTGCAAGTAGTTTCTGGTGTTTGTAGCCTACTAGAGGCCGTGGACAGCGCTGACCGTAGGGGTGGGCTGTGATGCGGTAGGTACGTGGCCGGGTGTACCGAATACCCGTTAGGTATCTCGGGAACCCTGTTCACATCGTTCGGGGCCGTATGGGAAACCTCGGCCGGACTCCCTGCGGATGGAACCCGAATAGGCGATAAACCTGGACTGGAAGCTTAGTTGATTAGGTAGGTCGTGGCCGACACCCACGTTGGGCTTCCGCTTGAAGGTTGCCGAGTACATGTCGTGTAAACGACGATAAGTGGTGAGAGCGTGTATGAAGAAGTACACCCCTGCAGGGTTAACATGATCTATTCGAATAGCCGCGTCCGCGGTAAAGGACTACTTGGTTGCCTATACAGTTCATAGACAAGTAAATGGAAACTATTAAAAGCCTCAAGATAAGTGTGAGTGCCGAGGATGGCTCTTCCGTAGGAAGACGGAGGTGGATCCTCGGTAGTGTATTGAAGTGGTGAGTAGTGGACTCGTGTGCGCAAAACCTTTTCAAGTTGGAGTATCGTAGGATAGTCTAGCCAAGAGTCAAAGCTGGCTTGCTGCAAT
The DNA here is from genome assembly GCF_018294505.1 of Triticum aestivum. Taxonomy (NCBI): domain Eukaryota; kingdom Viridiplantae; phylum Streptophyta; class Magnoliopsida; order Poales; family Poaceae; genus Triticum; species Triticum aestivum. The sequence continues at coordinate 87,604,570 of NC_057795.1, read as the reverse complement.
AACTCCACCAACCCTTCTTGATACTATGCATGTATGTAGGATCTGATGTAAGTCTTGCTGAGTACCTTTGTACTCATGTTGCTATAATCTACATTTTTACAGAAGACGCTGCAACCCCTTCTGATGGGTTCTATGTAGACGTTGACATCAACGAGTAGGCTAAAGACCCAGGTGGTGACCCTGAGCTTGTGAAGGACCACGTAGTATAGCCAGGCTTTCCAAGCCTCTTTTGTTTTACTAGTTGTCTGTACCCAGACAAGTTACTTCCGCTGCTGGCTTGTATGACTGTATGACTTGTATGTTGGGTCGTGAGACCCGTACCTTTGTGTATGATATGTATGGCTCCCTGAGCCTTAAATAAAGTATTTGTGTCGTAGAGTCATGTTGTGATGCTTCGTTGTATTTGCACATATCGAGCATATTGTGTGTATGATTGAAATGCTTGGTATGTGTGGGATCTGACCATCTAGTTGTTTATCTTTAGTAGCCTCTCTTACCGGGAAATGTCTCCTAGTGTTACCGCTGAGCCATGGTAGCTTGCTACTGCTCTGGAACACTTAGGCTGGCCGGCATGTGTCCTTCTTCGTTCCTGTGTCTGTCCCTTCGGGGAAATGTCACGCTTTGAGTACCGGAGTCCTGTTAGCCCACTACAGCCCGGTTTACCGGAGTCCTGCTAGCCCAGTGCTACAGCCCGGACCCACTTGCTGATGACCGACACGTTCGAAGCTGGGTCATGGATGCCTGTCCCTGTAAGTCTGTGCCACTTTGGGTTTACGACTAGTCATGTCAGCCCGGGCTCTTTATCATATGGATGCTAGCGACACTATCATATACGTGAGCCAAAAGGCGCAAACGGTCCCGGGCAAAGGTAAGGCGACACCCGTGGGAATACCGTGCGTGAGGCCGCAAAGTGATATGAAGTGTTACCGGCTAGATCGATGTGACATCGAGTCGGGGTCCTGACACCCCACCTCGGCGTTGTCTGCATCACCAGGGGAGGAGGCGGTCGGAAGTGAAGCGCTATTCACATCCGATGAACCCAAGGACCCGCTCGACGAAGCGGGGAGATCGTCCCTGGGCGGACTACATAGTTGTATTCGGCGTTAAAAGACGTTATGCGACAAAAGAAAAATCATGAGTTATTCTGGAATCCGTACACTTACGATCTCGCTAGGGGCTTCGCCCTAGAGGGCCACTCCTCTTCGCCGTCGTCGGCGTTGGTGCCACAGTCTGGAAGAAGGGTCCTTCCCTTCTTGGACCCTTCGGCCTCCCCCGTTGGGGAAGCCTTCCTCTTCTTCTCTCCCCCCACTGGGGGAGAGGCCTCTTTCTTCTCCTCCTCATCTTCATGGGAGGAGTCCAACTCAGAGTCATCGGACGATGAGTCCGATAACACCTGGCGCCGGGAACTCCTCCGGGTTCCCGTGGCCTTCTTCTTGGCCTTCTTCTCCGGCAGCACGTATGGCGCCGGAACCAGCAGTCCCGTTAGATGGGCGTCCGCTGGGTCTTCTGGAAGGGGAGCCGGATAGTTAACCTGCCCGGATGTCTTCAGCCAGGCCTGTTAAAGGTAATGGGAGTTTAGATCCCACATAGAGTCAAACTATGAAAAAACAAGTGTCCCGTAAAGGTTAATATTGCTTACCTCGTCAGCCTGACGCTGCGAGCTGAATCCGCGATCTTCGGTAGCGGATGCGGGAGCCTCAGCACCCTTGAACAGCATCCTCCAGGCCTCTTCGTACGTAGTGTCGAAGAGCCTGCTCAAGGTCTGGTGCTGTGCCGGATCGAACTCCCACAAGTTGAAATCCCGCTGTTGGCATGGGAGAATCTGGCGGATGAGCATGACCTGGACTACGTTGACAAGCTTGAGCTTCTTGTTCACCAGGGTTTGGAGACAGGATTGGAGTCCGGTCAGCTCCTCCGAATTTCCCCACGACAGGCCCTTCTCTTTCCAGGAGGTGAGCCGTGTGGGGATGCCAGATCTGAATTCGGGGACCGCTGCCCATTTAGGGTCGCGCGGCTCGGTGATGTAGAACCACCCCGATTGCCACCCTTTGATGGTTTCCACGAAGGCGCCCTCGAGCCAGGTGACATTGGGCATCTTGCCCACCATGGCGCCTCCGCACTCCACTTGGCGGCCACCCACTACCTTCGGCTTGACATTAAAAGTTTTTAGCCATAAGCCGAAGTGGGGTTGGATGCAGAGGAAGGCCTCGCACACGACGATAAACGCCGAGATGTTGAGGATAAAATTCGGGGCCTGATCATGGAAATCCAGGCCATAGTAGAACATGAGCCCCCGGACAAATGGATGAAGTGGGAAGCCTAGTCCGCGGAGGAAATGGGGAAGGAACACCACCCTCTCATGGGGCCTGGGGGTGGGGATGAGCTGCCCCTCGTCGGGGAGCCGGTGCGTGATATCGCTGTACAAATATCCGGCCTTGCGCAACTTTTTTGATGTGCCCCTTCGTGATGGAGGAGGCCATCCACTTGCCTCCCGCTCCAGACATGGTTGGAGAAGGTTGAGGTGAGATGTGCGGACTTGGGCGCTGGAGCTCGAGTGCGCAGAGATGGATAAGCAAAGGAGGAAGAAGGCGTAGGTAAAAAGGTGGATCCTTATCCCCTTATATATGGGCGGATGAAACTATGCGTCCCCACCAGCCCGGTAAAACTCGCTTATCTCCCAAACGCCGCTATCAATGGCGCGGTTGGGTTACCCACATCCGTATTGATGAGGATCCCGGAATAAGGGGACACGTTCTCTGCTTTGACAAGACGTGCCAAGGAAACCGCTTCGCTATACGTGCTGCGGTGGAGTAGTAAAAACAATTCGAGTAAAGGCTTGGCCGTTGTCGGTGTCAAAACCGGCGGATCTCGGGTAGGGGGTCCCGAACAGTGCGTCTAGGCGGATGGTAACAGGAGACAAGGGACACGATGTTTTACCCAGGTTCGGGCCCTCTTGATGGAGGTAAAACCCTATGTCCTGCTTGATTGATATTGATGATGTGTGTTACAAGAGTTGATCTACCATGAGGTCAAGGAGGCTAAACCCTAGAAGCTAGCCTATGGTATGATTGTTATTCGTCCTATGGACTAAAGCCATCCGGTTTATATAGACACCGGAGAGGGCTAGGGTTATACAGAGTCGGTTACAATGGTAGGAGATCTACATATCCGTATCGCCAAGCTTGCCTTCCACGCCAAGGAAAGTCCCATCCGGACACGGGACGAAGTCTTCAATCTTGTATCTTCATAGTCTTGGAGTCCGGCCGATCATGATAGTTCGGCTATCCGGACACCCCCTAGTCCGGAACTCCCTCAGTAGCCCCTAAACCAGGCTTCAATGACGACGAGTCTGGCGCGCATGTTGTCTTCGGCATTGCAAGGCGGGTTCTTCCTCCGAATAATTTATAGAAGATTGTGAACACCAGGATAGTGTCCGGCTCTGCAAAAATAAATTCCACGTACCACCGTAGAGAGAATAATATTACACAAGTTCAATCTGCTGATGTATTCTGTGGCGTGACGTCACACCACTACCAAGCCTTTACTCAAATTGTTTTTATTGTTCCACCTCAGCGCATTTAGCGAAGCGGTTTCCTTGGCACGTCTTGTCGAAGCAGAGATCGTGTTCCCCTTATTCCGGGATTCTCATCAATACAGACGTGGGTAACCCAATCGCGCCATTGATTGTGACGCTTGGGAGATAAGCGAGTTTTACCAGGCCGATGGGGACACATGTTTTTGTCCGCCCATATAAGGGGATAAAGATCCAACCCTTTTACCCGCGCCTTCTTCCTCCTTGGCTTATCCATCTCCGTGAACTCGAGCTCCAGCGCCCAAGTCCGCACTTCTCACCTCAACCTTCTCCAACTATGTACGGAGCGGGAGGCAAGTGGATGGCCTCCTCCGTCATGGAGGAGCAGATCCAGAAGCTGCGCAACACCGGATATTTGTCCAGCGACATCGCATACCTGCTCCCCGATGAGGGAGAGCTCATCCCCACCCCAGGCCCCATGAGAGGGTAGTATTTCTTCCCCATTTCCTCCGCAGACTGGGCTTCCCACTTCATCCCTTTGTCCGGGGACTCATGTTCTACTACGGCCTGGATTTCCATGATCTGGCCCCGAATTTCATCCTCAACATCTCGACGTTTATCGTCGTGTGCGAGGCCTTCCTCTGCATCCAGCCCCACTTCGGCTTGTGGCTCAAGACCTTCAGTGTCAAGCCGAAGGTTGTGAAGGGCAGCCAAGCGGAGTGCGGAGGCGCCATGGTGGGCAGGATGTCCCACGTTACGTGGCTGGAGGGCACTTTCGTGGAAACCATTAAGGGGTGGCAATCGGGGTGGTTCTACATCACTGAGCCGCGTGACCCTAATTGGGCAGCGGCCCCCGAATTCAGATTCGTCATCCCTACACGGCTCACCTCCTGGAAAGAGAGTGGCCGGATCTGGGGCGATTCGGAGGAGCTGACCGGACTCCAAGCCTGTATCCAAAAGCTGGTGGACAAGAAGCTCAAGCTTGTCAACGTAGTCCAGGTCATGCTCATCCGCCGGATTCTCCCGTGCCAACGACGGGGTTTCAACATGTGGGAGTTCGATCTAGCGCAGCACCAGACCCTGAGCAGGCTCTTCGACACTACGTACGAAGATGTCTGGAAGGTGCTGTTCAAGGGCACCGAGGCACCTGCATCCGCTACCGAAGATCGCGGATTCCGCTCGCAGCGTCCAGCTGACGAGGTAAGTGATTTTGACGCTTGTTTTCCATAGTTTGACTCTATGCGGGATCTAAACTCCATTTACCTTTGACAGGACTGGCTAGCGAAGGCCGAACGGACTATCTGTCCGGCCCCATTGCCAGAGGACCCAGAGGACGCCTGCCTAACGGGGCTGCTGGCTCCGGCACCCCACGTGGTGCCAGAGAAGAAGGCCAAGAAGAAGGCCACGGGGACTCGGAAGAGTTCCCGTTTTCAGGTGCTATCGGATGATGAATCCGAGGCCGACTCCTCCCACCAAGGCGAGGAGGAGGAGAAGAAAGCCTCTCCCCCAGCGGGGGGAGGGAAGAAAAGGAAGGCCTCCCCAACAAGGGAGGCCGAAGGGTCCAAGAAGGGAAAAACTCTTCCCCGGGACTGCTCTGCTAACGCCAGTGACGACGACGAGGACTGGCCTCCAAGGGCCAAGCCCCTGGCGAGATCGTAAGTATCTGGACTCCCGAATAACTTCAAGGTTTTTCCTTTTCGCCACATAATGTCTTTCTAATGCCGCATACAACCCTGCAGTCCGCCCAGGGATGATCTTCCCGCTTCGTCGAGCGGGTCCTTAGGTGTGTCGGATATGGATTCTCTTCCGACTGCCTCCACCCCCCGTGACGCGGACGATGTCGAGGTGGGATCCTAGGAAGGGACCCACCAGGAGGAGGAGGCCCCGGAGGTGTCGCAGGACAACCTCCCGGACTTTGCACCGGACTCGGCTCCGGAACCCACAGTGGCTCCGGAGTCCGGCGGGCGACCCCTTCGTAAGAAGGGCAAGACCGTGATGCCGGCAGCCTCCGTCCAACCGGAGGCGCCGGATAACTTGCTGGAGGCGCTCAATGGCGCCTCCATTGAAGAGGAACACCGGACTGTTATGAGTGCGGTGATTTAGAAGGTTCAGCTCGCCAAGAGCGGGCTGACCGAAGCCTGCAACAGCCTTCTAACAGGCTTTGAGGTAAGAATTTTGATATATGTAAAATAGTACCGCATAGACAGTAGCCCCTGATGCTCGGTTCGGTGTTCGGAAAGAAAAGCCGGACTGAAGATCTTAAGAAGATATACGCAGGAGTCATAAAAAATATGTCAATATGGGATTGTAGGCTGCGCTGCTGACCTCTGCCACACTGACTGCGGAGGTCAATACTTTGAAGGAAAGCCTCGAGCGGTCCGAGAACAAGCTCGGCCGTGCCAAGGAGCAGCTCGAGGACAAGGAAGGTGAGTAACACCTTATTAAAATTGTACCTTACAGAAAAGGATTTTGGTTGCAAAAAGAATGACAAGGATAATGTTGGTATTGCAGGGGCCACTAACGAGGTGGCGACCCTGAAAGAGGCGGTGGCCGCGGCCGAACGCAATGCGGCCGCGAAGCGCACCGAGCGAGAGAAGCAGGAGGTGCGGGTGGTGGAGGTACAGCAAGAGCTCCAGGATCTCGTGAAAAAACATGAGAGCCTGTAGCGTGACTCGAAGACTCGAGATTCTGAGCTTGCAACGGCTCTTGAGAGTGCCAAAGCCGCTAAGGCCGAAGCCTACAAGGCCCTCCAGGAGATCGAGGCGGTGAAGAAAATAGCAGCGGGTAAGGCATTTTTCATGCAAAGTAAGCATGTGAGTGTTAATTACCTGTTGCTTACCCGAATTCGGAGCTCTCCAGGAGCGTTTGCAGATCTTCCTCGCAGTGTGTCCGATGCTGCCGCATTCTACCGGGTCGAGGAGGGGAGCTCGACGGAGAAGGTCTTCTGGTCTTAGTATGCTGAGGCCGGACATTCGGTGCCCCTTAGCGACCAGCTGAAGCAGCTGGTTGAGCTCCACAAGGCGGCCGAACGGGCCATGAAGGGCCTCATAGTTCGGTTGTGGCCTAAGGAGGCCATGCCTGGGAGCTACTTCGGCCTGGTGCGGCGGCTGGTGGATGCGTGCCCGTGGGTTGAAGTCATCAAGCACTCCGCCTATATTGAAGGTGCCCGTCGGGCCCTTGCCCGCGCAAAGGTGCACTGGGGCAAGATGGATGCCCAGAAGCTCGTGACGGACCCGCCACTAGAGGGCAAGGAGCATCGCACGCCCGAGATGTATTATAAGAGTGTGCTGAAGGGCGCCCGCACTATTGCGGGTGAGTGTTCCAAAGATGTAATTTTTTAGTAGACTCGCATTTTGTTATCCTGTGCGCTGAAAACTTAGTTCATATGCGCTAAGCAACGCTTGTTAATTTAAAATATTACCTTCTGTGCAGCTGTTTATCAAATCTGAGAGATGGCAAGTCGTCGGCTTCAGCCCCCATGCCACGAGTGCTGGGGTGTTCGGGATAAACTTGAGCACTCTTGTTCCCATTTTTGGGTCCATCTAGGGAGGCGCTCAACACAGCGAACAAGGCAACCGGACTTATAATGCTTGAACACTCTCACTTAGCCATAGAATTCTATAATTTTAAATTTCGGCGAAGCCCCTAGTCTTCGGAAGGCCGAATTTGGGGCGCTATCCACGCCTGGGCCGGACAAGATCCGGCTCCTCGCTCTAAGCGGCATAAGTCTTTAAGGACTCGCAAAAAACCTCTCGAACAGCGACCGGCTCTCGCCTCATCATGACGGTCAGTTTTAGCTTTCTCCACTGAGGCGTTAACCCAGCTCAACTGGGGCGCAATCGCAGTGGTTCTCCCAGTGCTACCTTAGCTGATACAACGGAATGTAAGGTACCAAAACATGGGAGCCGGGCAAACCCAACTATTGACCCAAGACATGATTCGGAGCCGATGCATATAGTGCTATAAGTTCGGGGTGCCGTACTTGTGAAAGTGTTCGGACTTATCACACCATGATGCGGGAAACATAAGTCCCTGGTGTATTTTAGCCGTACCAAAGTGTACAGATGCAACATGCCGTAAATGAACATATGTACAAAAAAGAAATGCAATTATAAGCAAAAAGGTGTTGCATTGTTTATTCAAGAAAGACTGCTGTAAGTGCAGAACGATACAAATGGTGCGATAAGCAAGGGATGGGACTGTTTAAACATGTCCCCCTCCAGGGGTAGGCTGTCGAATGGTGCGTAAAACAGATTTAATGCTCATAATGGAGGCCACCTGGATATTCGTTGTAGCCTTTATCCTTCCCTGGCTATTGCATCGTGAGTTCGGCAGGTCTGCTGCCGGACAGGGCCTCTGACGAACGGAGTCCTGTGGGTGAAAAAGGAAAAAGAAAAGAAAAAAGAACGACACACTTGAGATCCCTTGGTGTGGTTGAACCGCAGTCTGGGCCTATCGTGGTCGTGCCCCTCTCCCCATGCCCATGGTATCTTCAGAGCGTAATGGTGTACGCGAAGGACCTGTCTTGACGTTTTACAAGGGCTGGGGTTGGGGCCGCACTGCTACGCGTGCTCGGAACGTGCCAGGTGGTCTTGTTGTATGTTACTCCGGGCGTGCTTAACTGTGTACGGCCGCTTAACGGCCGGACTCAAGAATTGCCTTAAGAGGCTGCATTGTACTTCTCCCGTGAGAGCCGCTGTATGTTCCTCCGTGCGGAGAGAACATTCGGTGTTTCCGTTGACCGTGATAACTCCTCGAGGGCCTGGCATCTTGAGCTTGAGGTATGCGTAGTGCGGCACCGCGTTGAACTTTGCAAACGCGGTACGTCCGAGCAGGGCATGATAGCCGCTGCGGAACGGAACTATGTCGAAGATTAACACCTTGCTTCGGAAGTTATCCGGGGATCCGAAGACCACTTCTAGTGTAATTGAGCCTGTACAATTGGCTTCTACACCTGGTATGACGCCTTTAAAGGTCGTCTTGGTAGGTTTAATCCTTGAGGGGTCTATGCCCATTTTGCGCACTGTATCCTGATAAAGCAGGTTCAGGCTACTGCCGCCGTCCATCAGGACTCTGGTGAGGTGAAACCCGTCGATGATTGGGTCTAAAACCAATGTGGCGAATCCGCCGTGGCGGATGCTGGTGGGGTGGTCCATTCGGTCAAAAGTGATCAGGCAGGAGGACCATGGACTGAACTTCGGGGCAACTGGCTCCATCGTGTATACATCCCTTAGCGCACGCTTCCGCTCCCTTTTGGGTATGTGCATTGCGTATATCATGTTCATCGTCCGCACCTGTGGGGGGAAACCCTTCTGTACTCTATTGTTCGGCGGTCGGGTCTCTTCCTCGTCATCGCTATGCAGCCCCTTGTCATTGTTTTCGGCAATTAACTTGCCTGCCTGCTTGAATACCCAACAGTCCCCATTGGTGTGGTTAGCTGGCTTTTCGGGGGTGCCGTGTATCTGGCACAAGCGGTCGAGTATTCGGTCCAAATTGGACGGACCCAGAGTAGTTCTTTTGAATGGCTTTTTCTGCTGACCGGGTTTAGAGCCTCTGAATCCGGCATTGACTGTCGTATCCTCACTATTGTCGCCGTTAATGCGGCGTTTGTTTTTGTTACAACGCGACCTGCCACTACGGTCCTTGATGTCCGGACTGCCATAATTTTTGCTGAGGTTGTTGCTGCGTGCTAGCCAGCTGTCCTCACCCACACAGAAGCGGGTCATGAGTGATGTGAGGGTTGCCATGGATTTCGGCTTTTCCTGTCCCAGGTGCCGGGCAAGCCACTCGTCGCGGATATTATGCTTGAAGGCCGCGAGGGCCTCCGCATCCGGACAGTCGACGATTTGGTTTTTCTTGGTTAAGAATCGTGTCCAGAATTGTCTGGCCGATTCGTCTGGCTGCTGAATTATGTGGCTTAGGTCATCAGCGTCTGGTGGTCGCACATACGTGGCTTGGAAGTTATCGAGGAATGCGGCTTCCAGGTCTTCCCAACTCCCAATTGACTCTGCTGGCAAGCTGTTAAGCCAATGCCGGGCTGGTCCTTTAAGCTTGAGGGGGAGATATTTGATGGCGTGAAGATCATCGCTGTGGGCCATGTGGATGTGAAGGAGGTAGTCTTCGATCCAAACCGCGGGGTATGTTGTGCCATCATAGCATTCAATATTGACGGGTTTAAACCCTTCGGGGATTTGATGATCCATTACTTCATCTGTGAAGCATAGTGGGTGTGCGGCGCCTCTGTACTGGGCGATATCACGACGGAGCTCAAGGGAGCTTTGTCTATTTTGTTCGGCCCGGCCGGACTTACTGTGTCCGGCGCGACGGTTTTCGTCATGTGTCATGGGGCGCCCACGCAATCCATAGATCGATCTTGATTGTCTTGCCCTATCCTCCAATATATCTCGCAAGTCCGGAGCGTTCCCCTGTGGCCTTGTGCTTTTAGAGCGACGCCGGGGTACGAGTCTAGTGAAGGGCCTAGAGGCCTCTCTGTCACGACCACGGGGTGGTCGGTCAGCCGTATTGTCTCCTGGTGATGCGGGTTCATACGCCTCCTCCTCTAATCGGGGGAGCAGCTTGCGTTTAGGGTAGCTTTTGGAGGGGCGTTCGAGCTCATGCTCTTCGGCCGCGAGGACTTCGGTCCATCTGTCGGCTAGCAGATCTTGATCAGCTCTAAGCTATTGCTGCTTTTTCTTGAGGTTGTTCGCCGTGGCCATAAGCCTGCATTTAAAACGCTCTTGTTCGGCGGGATCCTCAGGCATGACGAATTCATCGTCGTCGAGGCTTGCCTCGTCTCCGGAGGGAGGCATATAATCCTCTATCTCTTCTTCTGCCGCTCTCTCATGAGGGCTGGCGTCTCCGTCCTCCTGCGCTGCATCTTGCTGGAGTGGGTTGTCTTCGGCACTGTCCGGTGTATTATTATCTCCGGTGCCGGAGTCTTCATTCTTGCTGTGGCGGGATTTAGAGCGGTGCCGCTGAAGCCGGCGCTTGGGCTGCTTCTTGGAGGGGTCATCCTCCGCTGTTCCTTCGCCATTCCCATCTTTTGGGATATCCACCATGTATCTGTCATATGATGAGGTGGCTTTCCAGTGCCCAGTAGGCGCTGGTTCTTGGTCGTCTCCGGCATCGTCGTCCATACCATCGATGTCTTCGGAGACGTAGTCTAGCTTGTCGGTTAGATCGTTGACAGCGGCTACCAAGTGGGTGGTGGGTGGGCCTTGAATTTCTTCATCGTCCGCATCCCAACCGTCCTGACCGCAGTCCGGCCAGGGCTCTCCTGCTAATGAGAGATACTTTAGCGAACTCAAGATGTCGCCAAAAGGTGAGTGTTGAAAGATGTCTGCTGCGGTGAACTCCATGATCGGCACCCAATCGGATTCGATCGGAGGGGGCGCGGGAGGTTCGGAGTCCAGCAAGGAGTCCGGCACCTCGGAGTCATGAGCTTCATGAGGGACAAGGTCATTGTTCGGCTCTATCGCCGTAGAGGTTGCAGCCCCCGAGGCGGTGTCTAGCCATCCGTCCTTGACCTGCGCAGCCGGCTCCGATTTGAAGATCGGAGCGGGTTCGAGTGCGGCCTCCAGGGTACTGTCCGGCTGCGGAGCTAAATCATGCTCGCCGTGACAGTGCGGCACGCTCGGCTGTGGCTCGAATCCATCGAGGATCAAGTCCCCGCGGCTGTCGGCCGTGAAGTTCGAACTTCCAAATCTGACCTGACGGCCAGGGACGTAGCTTTCGATCTGCTCCAGTTGGCCAAGCGAATTGGCCCGCGGTACGAAGCCGCTGAATACGAAGATCTGTCCGGGGAGGAAGGTCTCACCCTGGACTACGTCGTTGATGGTGATCGAAGAAGCCATCGAGCCTATCAGTGACGACACAAAGGAGCTCTCAATGAAAGCACCAATGTCAAAACCGGCGGATCTCGGGTAGGGGGTCCCGAACTGTGCGTCTAGGCGAATGGTAACAGGAGACAAGGGACACGATGTTTTACCCAGGTTCGGGCCCTCTTGATGGAGGTAAAACCCTACGTCCTGCTTGATTAATATTGATGATGTGTGTTACAAGAGTTGATCTACCACGAGATCAAGGAGGCTAAACCCTAGAAGCTAGCCTATGGTATGATTGTTGTTCGTCCTATGGACTAAAGCCATCTAGTTTATATAGACACCAAAGAGGGCTAGGGTTACACAGACTCGGTTACAATGGTAGGAGATCTACATATCCGTATCGCCAAGCTTGCCTTCCACGCCAAGGAAAGTCCCATCCGGACACGGGGCGAAGTCTTCAATCTTGTATCTTCATAGTCTTGGAGTCTGGCCGATCATGATAGTTCGGCTATCCGGACACCCCCTAGTCCGGAACTCCCTCAGCCGTGGTGTGACGTCATGCCATGAAATACGTCAGCAGATTGAACTTGTGTAAATATTATTCTCTCTATGGTGGTATGTGGAATTTATTTTGTGGAGCCAGACACTATCCTGGTGTTCAAAATCTTCTATGAATTATTCGAAGGAGGAACCCTCCTTGTAATGCCGAAGGCAATATGCGCGCCAGACTCGTCGTCATTGAAGCCTGGTTCAGGGGATACTGAGGGAGTCTTGGACTAGGGGGTGTCCGGATAGCCGAACTATCATCGTTGGCCGGACTCCAAGACTATGAAGATACAAGATTGAAGACTTTGTCCCGTGTCCGGATGGGACTTTCCTTGGCGTGGAAGGCAAGCTTGGCGATACGGATATGTAGATCTCCTACCATTGTAACCGACTCTGTGTAACCCTAGCCCTCTCCGATGTCTATATAAACCGGAGGGTTTTAGTCCATAGGACGAACAACAATCATACCATAGGCTAGCTTCTAGGGTTTAGCCTCCTTGATCTCGTGGTAGATCTACTCTTGTACTACCCATATCATCAATATTAATCAAGCAGGAGTAGGGTTTTACCTCCACCGAGAGGGCCCGAACCTGGGTAAAAACATCGTGTCCCTTGTCTCCTGTTACCATCCGCCTAGACGCACAGTTCGGGACCCCCTACCCGAGATCCGCCGGTTTTGACACCGACAATCTTGCTTGTTGCGAAACACCCATTTGGTACCGATGATGTTGTGGTTGTTGTCGGGCTTCTCAACCAATTTCCAAACTTGGTTCCTCTCAAAGTTATGTAGCTCTTCATGCATATCATTTATCCAATCCGAATATTCCAATGCTTCTTCAACCTTCATAGGTTCAATGCTAGAGATGAAAGAATAGTTTTCACAAAAGTTAGCTAAACGAGTTTTAGAGCGATTGATTCTCCCGGTTTGAATGTCATTGTAGATTTTCTCGACGGGATGATCTTTAGCAACTCTTGCTCGAACTCGTGAAAGCTTTTGCTTGGGTCTTCGTTGAACATCTTCTTCATCTTGTTCTTCTTCTTGGCCTTCTTCATTGTTGGCGTTTTCGTTCTCTTGTCGTGGTGGAGAAGGAGGTTGTTGACGTTCATCTTGATGCACTTCCTCGTTTTCTTCATATTGGTGTGTCCCACTTGCGGATGCTTCCGTATCAACTCTTGTTTCACCTTGTCGTGAAGTAGAAGCTTCCACTTGGACGGACAAGGTACTCTCCTTCACCTCCGTTGGACGAACCTTGCCAATAGCCAAGTCTTGAATTGCTTCCGAAGGATCTTTGTCTCCTACATCAATTGGCAATTGCTCTACTTGCGAGCCGTTAGATTCATCAAACTTCACATCTACCGTCTCTTCAACCTTTCGGGTGAAATTGTTGTAGACACGGTAAGTGTGAGAGTTTGAGCCATAACCTAGTAGGAAACTTTCATGAGATTTAGGAGCAAATTTAGAGCGACGATGCTTATCAAGAATGTAGCATTTTGAGCCGAATACTCGAAAGTATCCAACTTGGGGTTTGTTACCGGTGAGGAGCTCGTATGTCGTCTTGCTGAGTAGCTTGTGAAGATACAAGCGATTTGTCGCATGACAAGCTGTCTCAACTGCTTCTGCCCAAAAGTGCTTCGGCATCTTGTACTCATCAAGCATCGTTCTCGCCATTTCGATGAGCATCCGGTTCTTCCTCACAACAACTCTGTTTTGTTGAGGTGTGTATGTAGCCGAGAACTCGTGTGAAATCCCTTCTTCGTCAAGAAAGGTGTCCACATTTGCGTTCTTGAACTCCGTTCCGTTCTCGCTGTGAACCTTCTTGATCTTCACTTCAAATTGATTTTGGGCCTTCCTAGCGAAGTTTTTGAAGATCTTTCGGACCTGCGATTTGTCATCGAGAAAGAACACCCACGTAAATCTTGAAAAATCATCAACTATAACTAGACCAAAAGAATTGCCACCGAGACTCTTGTAAGAGTTGGGACCAAAAAGATCCATCTGAAGTAGCTCGAGTGGCCTCCTTGTAGTCATGATGTTCTTCACGGGATGCCTTCCTCCAACCTGTTTACCTGCCTGACAAGCGCTGCAAAGTCTATCCTTATCAAATATGACATCGTTAACTCCAAGGATATGATTTCCTTTAATAAGCTTGTCAAGGTTTCGCATACCAACATGACCTAACCGTCTATGCCATCACCAACCTTTTGAGGATTTAGCAATGAAGCAAGTTTTAGGTTGAGCCTTTTTAGTGAAATCAACAATGTATAGATCACCTCTACGCACACCGGTAAAGACCATTTTATGATTATCTCGACAAAACACTTGGCAATCAACTTCAGTAAATAAGACATTGAAACCGAAATCAGCAAGTCTAGATACTGAAAGTAATTTATCCAAGAGATTCAACGAGCATGACATTTTGTATGGAGCTATCATGTGATATGGCCACCTTACCGAGGCCAACCACCTTACCCTTTGAGTTGTCACCGAAAGTGACATACTTTCGAGGACTATCATTATCAGCAAGCTCACGAAACATGTCTTTATCTCCGGTCATGTGATTGGTACATCCACTATCAAGAACCCATTCCTTTACTCCTGACATATATCCCTGAAGATTTTCCATAAGACCAAAGTGTCTCATTGCATCATCAAGATCGAAGTCACTATCATCATCCTCATCATAGTATCCATGTTCAACATCATCATGTGGTGGATCAAGTCCTAGAGAGGGTGATTCATTAGAATGAGTTTGACAATGATCTTGCTTATGAATTTTTATAGCTTCGGAAATAATATCACTAATAATCCCAACATTTCCTTTGGCACGCATAAGGTTTGTAAGCTCAAATAGACGATCACCAAACATAGGATCACTAGAATTCATTTTACTCAAGGCAATGGACTTGTGAAGAATTTCATCAAGATTTTTCAAGGAATAATCTGGAAATCGTTTCTCAAGAAATTTCTATATAGTGTAGGCACACTTAAAAGTAGGCAAACATCCAATCAAGTTTCTAGGCAATCCTCTAATGATAAGTTCGGCATTTCTAAGATTCCTAATCATGTCAATTGACTCATCATGGGTAGGATGCATGGGATCAACATAAGGAGCACAAGGGCTAGCAATGTACTTGTTCAAATGATATTGATTGAAAATCACAAGCATCTCATTTTTCCACTTATGAAAATACTCTCCATCAAGAATAGGCACTCTATGTCTAAGACTCCCAATAGTAGACTCATCCATCTTCCTCCAATGGTGATTAAACCAAAGCAATGGAGACCAATGCTCTGATACCACTTATAGGACCTTGAGAAGAGGTGTCTAGAGGGGGTGATTAGACACTAAGTACCAAAGTTGCAGTTTTTAAGTTTCCTTAAGTTTAAGTGGAGTTTAGGCACATGTTTAACATTCACAATACATAACAAGCAAGCATGCAAAGAGTATATGAGCAACGGAAAGTAAAGCATGCAATTTGCAAGAAAATAAAGGGAAGGGTTTGGAGGATTCAAACGCAATTGGAGACATGGATGTTTTTGGCGTGGTTCCGATAGGTGGTGCTATCGTACATCCACGTTGATGGAGACTTCAACCCACGAAGGGTAACGGTTGCGCGAGTCCACGGAGGGCTCCACCCACGAAGGGTCCACGAAGAAGCAACCTTGTCTATCCCACCATGGCCGTCGCCCACGAAGGACTTGCCTCACTAGCAGTAGATCTTCACGAAGTAGGCGATCTCCTTGCCCTTACAAACTCCTTGGTTCAACTCCACAATATTGTCGAAGGCTCCCAAGTGACACCTAGCCAATCTAGGAGACACCACTCTCTAAGAAGTAACAAATGGTGCGTTGATGATGAACTCCTTGCTCTTGTGCTTCAAATGATAGTCTCCCCAACACTCAACTCTCTCTCATAGGTTTTGGATCTGGTGGAAGAAGATTTGAGTGGAAAGCAACTTGGGGAAGGCTAGAGATCAAGATTCATATGGTAGGAATGGAATATCTTGGCCTCAACACATGAGTAGGTAGTTCTCTCTCAGAAAATGTAAGCTGGAAGTGTAGATTCAGTCTGATGGCTCTCTCCACGAATGAAGAGGAGGTGGAGGGGTATATATAGCCTCCACACAAAATCTAACCGTTACACACAATCTACCAAACTCGGTGGGACCGAATCGTTAAACTCGGTCAGACCGATTTAGCAAATAATGTGACCGTTAGGGTTTTCGGTGGGACCGAAATGCAACTCGGTGAGACCGATATGGTTAGGGTTAGGGCATAACGTAATCTCGGTAAGACCGATTACACAAACTCGGTAAGACCGATTTGGGTAATAAGCTTTCTAGAGAGTTGGTCAGGCAAACTCGGTTTGACCGATTACACAAACTCGGTGGGACTGATTTTGGTAATGAGTCAACCAGAAAGTTTGCATCGTAATCTCGGTAGTACCGATTGCTCAAACTCGGTGAGACCGATTTTGGTAATGGACATACACAGAGAGATTACAATCCCATCTCGGTGAGACCGAGATCCCTATCGGTAGAACCGATTTGCTTAGGGTTTGTGGCAGTGGCTAAGACGTATGAAATCGGTGGCGCCGGATAGGAAGAATCGGTGTGACCGATTTTGCTTTAGGTTTAGGTCATTTGTGGAAATGGGAAAGTAGTTGAGGGTTTTGGAGCATATCACTAAGCACATGAAGCAAGAGGCTCATTAAGCAACACCTCATCCCTCCTTGGTAGTATTGGCTTTTCCTATAGACTCAATGTGATCTTGGATCACTAAAATGTAAAATGAAGAGTCTCGAGCTTGAAGCTTTAGCCAATCCTTTGTCCTTAGCATCTTGAAGGAGTTCCCACATTCTTTAGTCCATGCCACTCCATTGTTGAACTTATCTGAAACATACTAGATAAAAGTGTTAGTCCAACAAGAGATATGTTAACATTAATTATCAAAACCACCTAGGGAGCACTTGTTCTTTCACCAATGCATAGTATAAGCAGTTTCTTGCAATTCTATCGTGTTGGAAACATAGAGAGGTGGAGATATAGTTCCTCTCTCATAATAATTGCAAGTAGGAGCAGCAAGCACATGCATATTATATCTATCAAAATCATCATGTGCAATAGTAAAAGGCAACCCATCAATATAATCCTTAATAAGCACAAACTTCTCCGATATAGTGTAGTTTGGAGAATTCAAAAAGATAATAGGACTATCATGCATGGGTGCAATAGCAACAATTTCATGTTTAACATAAGGAACGATAGCAAGTTCATATCCATAAGCATAATTCGTATTGGCATCTTGGCCACAAGCATAGCAAGCATCATCAAAAAGGGATATTTCAAGAGAATCAACGGGATCATAACAATCATCATAGCAATCATCCTTAGGTAAGCACAAAGGGGAATTAAACAAAATATGAGTTGAAGAGTTACTCTCATGAGAAGGTGGGCACGGGTAGCTAATCCGCTCTTCCTCCTTTTGTTCTTCACTCTCCTCGTCATCTTTTTCATCCAATGAGCTCACAGTTTCATCAATTTCTTCTTCCATAGCTTCCTGCAAAATATTAGTCTCTGCTTGGAAGCGGAGACTTTCTCAATAAATGCATCAATATTGGAATTGTATTCATAATTCTCATAACAATATTTAAGTATAGCAAAATTTTCAGGTCTATAAACTGAATCATCAAAATCGTCAAACTCTTTAAACACAGATTCAATCTCATAAGCACCCATAAAAGCAACAAATTCTTCTATTTGTTCCACATCATAGTAATCATATATACCATTAGCATAAGAAGCTAAGGTTTTATCCTCATTAAATTCGCATGAAAAGGGAAGGTGTGGAGCCTTCATCCTAGAGCATCAAGTATAATCATATCTCAAGCATAGTTGCCTAGCATACCAATACAATATATAAATTTGATCCCATAATAGCTTCCCTTTTTGTGTCAAGCGATAATCCCTAAAGTATTCACGTTGATCCAACTTGTCTCCCATAACATAATTGAATGGGGTTTTCTCAGGATTATCAAAGTAGTACATAATTTCTTTCACATAACGAGCATTGAGGGTTTTAGGAGGTTCCCCATCTCCATGAGTAGCAAGTAAACCTAATTTTTTTAGTATTTCGTGTTCCATATCCATAACTAAAGATAGAGAACAACTTAGAACAGCAAATAAAAATTACTCAGTGATAAAGCAAACAAGCACACACGAGAATATTCACCCCATGCTATGACTCCCCGGCAACGGCACCAGAAAAAGGTCTTGATAACCCGCAAGTATACGGGATCAATTGTAGCCTCTTTCGATAAGTAAGAGTGTCGAAACCAACAAGGAGCTAAAGGTAGAACAAATATTCTCTCAAGCCCTATCTACCACTGATACGACTCTACGCACGCTTAGTGTTTGCTTTACCTAGAACAAGTATGAAACTAGAAGTACTGTGTAGGTGTTGTTGGATAGGTTTGTAAGATAATAAAGAACACGTAAATAAAAAGTAGGGGCTGTTTAGTTAAAGAAACAATAAAATAAATATAGCGAGTGTGGAAAAGTGGTGGTAGGAGTTGTGGAATTGTCCCTAAGCAATTGACTATGTTACTAAACCGATAATCACTATTGCAATTCTATTTGAGGGAGAGGCATAAGCTAACATACTTTCTCTTCTTGGATCATATGCACTTATGATTGGAACTCTAGCAAGCATACGCAACTACTAAAGATCATTAAGGTAAAACCCAACCATAGCATTAAAGTATCAAGTCCCATTTATCCCATACGCAAACAACCTACTTACTCGGGTCTGTGCTTTTGTCACTCACGCCACCCACCATAAGCAAATCATGAACATATTGCAAACCCTACAGCGGGAATCCCTCACGCTTGCGCGACACGGAGAGCACCATAGGACAGCACCAATAATAAAACATGCAACTCAAACCACTCATAGCAATTCATCAATCACCGGTAGGACAATGAAAACCTACTCAGACATCATAGGATGGCAACACATCATTGGATAATAATATGAAGCATAAAGCACTATGTTCAAGTAGAGGGTACAACGGATTGCGGGAGAGTGGACCGCTGAATATAGATGGGGGAAGGTGATGGAGATGTTGGTGAAGATGGCGGAGGTGTTGGTGAAGATCGCGGTGATGATGATGGCCCCTGGCAGCGCTCCGGCGCCACCGAAAGCAAGGGGGAGAGAGCCCCCCTTCTTCTTCTTCTTCCTTGACCTTCTCCCTAGATGGGAGAAGGGTTTTCCCTCTGGTCCTTGGCTCCCATGGTGTGGGAGGGGCGAGAGCCCCTCCGAGATTGGATCTGTCTCTCTGTCTCTCTCTGTTTCTGCATTCTCAGATTCTGCCCGTTCACCGTTTCTTTTACATCCGGAGATCTGTAACTCCATTTGGGGTGAATCTTTTGCCCAGATTTTTCTCATAAAATTAGCTTTCTTGCGGCAAAAGAAGAGCGTCAACCGCCTTACGGGGTACCCACGAGGGTCCAGGGCGCGCCTGCCTCCCTAGGGCGCGCCCCCCTGCCTCGTGGCCCCCTCGGGCACTGTCTCGCGTTGACTTACTTCCCAAAAATCATAAATATTCCGAAATAATTCTCCGTCCATTTTTATCCCATTTGGACTCCGTTTGATATTGGGTTTCTGCAAAACATAAAATAGGCAACAAACAGGAACTGGCACTAGGCACTGGATCAATATGTTAGTCCCAAAAAATAGTATAAAAAGTTGCCAAAAGTATATGAAAGTTGAATAATATTGGCATGGAACAATAAAAAATTATAGATACGACGGAGGCGTATCAATGCTTAGCACATCATTCAGTCCTTCTAGAAACTTCTCCTTTTTAGCGGCATCTGTAGCGACGTCATCTAGGGCATAACGTGCTAACTTAGTAAAATCATCCACATACTGACCCACTGTGCGTCCTCCTTGGCGCAAGTTACGAAACTTGCGCTTCTTCATGGCCATAGCTCCTGCTGAAACATGTGCAGTGCGGAAAGCCTGCTGGAACTGGTCCCATGTGACAGTGTCGATGGGGTAAGTGGCTGTGAAATTCTCCCACCATGATGTTGCGGGTCCATCAAGCTGATGTGCGGCAAAACGCACTCTCTCCGCATCTGTGCATCCTGCTGTGGTCAGCTCCCTTCCAATCTTGTGGAGCCAATCATCTGCAACAATCGGCTCGGTGCTACAGGAGAACACCGGCGGATTTAGCCTTTAGGAAACGGGCTAAGTGATCAACAGTTGGTGGTGGTGGTGGTGGCTTGTTGTTGTTGTTGTTGTTGTTCCCCTGGTTCTGATTCTGGACTAGTAGCTGCATTAGGGTATTCTGCTGCTGGATCAACTGAGTGAGCTCCGGTGGGAAAGCAAATCCATTGTCACATCTCGGAGGCATCTGATGGGTTTAGAAAAGATGAGAAAATAGAATAGAATGAGGTCTAGAGGGAAAACACTACCCATATGCACATGAGACAAACACAATCATATCATTTCAATCAATTCAAACAAGGGCATACAAGCGGTCTAACTATCATTACAAAAGTGCTCGGACTATACTATATACATGGGGGAATACTACTACTGATATGGGGGTCATCTAGAAGTTTAATCGGTGGAAGACTCCATGATATCTGCTCCAGCTTCATCAACATAGTCATCGTTGCTATCATCGAGGTCCGAGTCGGTGTCGTCGATGATGATGTAGTTCTCCGGACAAGTGGAATCGTCGTCTTCTCCTCCTGGCGCGGGGTCTTCCATGAATACTCCTAGCTTCCTTGTTAGGTCGCCATTCTTCTCCACGAGTATCGTCATTTCCTCCTCATATCCATCGCGTGTAGACTTGAGTTCTTCCTCCGTGATCCTGGTCATTGCCTTCTTCAGATCTATCATGCCTGCGCACATCTGGTTCTCCTGGCGACGAATGTGCTTTGTTTAACTCCTGGATGAAAGCTGCAATGGACATATCCTTCCTGGTGCTGGTCATCTCCCATTGCTCATCTTGGCGCCCACAAATCTGGTAGATAGTATCCTTGAAATCCTTGTGGTAAACTTATCCAATGCGTCCCATGGTGATGTGGGCTACCATGCTCTTTCCTAGACTCCAGGTTGGTGCATCAAAGAAAAACTCTATGGGCTCAGTGACTAGCATGAACGTCCTTCCTGGAACTTGAACTCGAATCATCCAACGCTCCTCTTCTAGTAAAGTGGTGATGTAGGTCCCGGTGAAGCTTGGTATTCTGATGTTCAGGTATCTAGTAACTTCCTTTAGATGTCGTCCAAAAGGTGTATCTTTATCCGGTTGGGTGAACTTGTCCCTTGCATCCGCCATCCTATAGAGTATAAAGGAGGAGAGAAGTCAAAAATGAGAAGAGAAGAGTTACCTATGGTTTTAGCTTAGTGGTCGTGTCCTACAGTCAGCGTGTGCTCTGATACCATCTTGTAGCGACCAGACCTCAAACAGTCTAGTCTCTGTGCATCAGTGTCATCCTTGGATCGGTAATGCTGACACGCACAATACTTGAGGATTTGTAACAGAGTTTCAATCACACACTTATTACATCAAATGTCTCAAAAGAGAACTTCTTACAATAATATGGCTTAAGGCCATCTAAAAACGATAACAGCAGAAGGCTTGGAAGATAAAGTGAGTCCATCAACTCCAACGGCATAGCTGAGTGAAAGACAACGACCTATGGCACCTTACTCGTCGTCTGAAAAGTCTGCAACGTGAAACGTTGCAGCCCGAAACGGGTCAGCACATGGAATATGCTGGCAAAGAAAGTAACACATTGAGTAATGAACAAAATGATTACTATCACTACATGCATATTTGGCTGGTGGAAAAGCTCTATGGTTACAGTTTTGCATAAAGCCAATTTTTCCCTACAACAAAGGAATAAATTTTATTTAACTATCATGGTGGTTGTTAAACATTGGGAAGGTTCCTCCAACTCAATCTCAATTAAACATCATCATTAAACCCAATCGAATTAATTTAGAGTGATGAGATCAACATGATAATCCAAGAACCAGATACTCAAGATGTCCATAACCGGGGACACGGCTAACCATGATTAGTTTGTACACTCTACAGAGATTTGCGCACTTTTCCCCACAAGACTCGAACACATCCATGGTCGAAGATTCGAGACACAGCCTTTCTGAAGTATTAACTCTCTACTCTAGGTTGAGAGTACCACCTACAACCCACTACATCTGCTAGTCTACCTCTTCAAGAGCTTCACGCAACTTACTCAACCATGCCAGAGCCCATGTTGGCTTGTGGCTGCACACGGAAGTTTCTAGCATGAATAATCTTATGATCCCTTTGAGCCTGGGTGACGGACCGTAGGATGATCACACGGGTACTCCGGGATATCCTAGGACATGTAACATCCCAAATTTTTAGATTTGGAATGTTAATAGGATCATTCTTTTTCATCATGATTTTCTATGCATATTTGAAATTTTCTGACTGTTCAAATCATTATTGCAACTTAAGGCAAATATTTGGAGTGGAGATAATATGACTCCTCCCCTATAAATTATATTTAGAAAATGTTAATGATATTATATGGAGTTTACATAAACTATTTTGGGAATTTTAGAAACACAAAATTATTTTATAGTTGTAATTATATTGCTCTTTATGTGCTTGTATTGCATAATATATATATTTGTTTAAAGTGCATTTGTGTTTTAAAAATGTTCACAGTATTTTATACTAGTATTAATATTTTAGTGTGTGTTCTGGTATTTTTAGGTATCTATATGTTATTTTGTTTTAGCCATTTATCTGCCCTGTAGTCTGTAGAATATTATTATGTCCAGAGTTTACTGTTCACCTGGACCGCAGAGAGCGCAGCCCAGTCTCTACCCGTCGCCCGCGCGCGCGATGCAGCTAAACGACGCAGTAGCAGCCGCTAGCAGGCCTTCGGCCCATTTCCGCACAGCAGGCGGCAGCCTTTTTTTTTTGGTTTTTTCCTCATCCCCTACCTCCAGCGTGTTCTTCCTGGAGACCAATCCCGATCCAAATCCTCCGTGGATTCGGCTCGGATCTTGCAGCTCTCGCCTCCCACCCTCCGTATAAATATTCCCCGAGTCCTCCTCTACCGATCTTTGCCAAAATCACCGCCTCCTGTGCCCTAAAATGCCTCACGATCTCGCCGGAGTCTGCCGTTGCCTGAAGCTTCCGGCAGGCGAATCTGTCACCTACAGAAGTCCCCGAGGATCCCCGCATACTCCTTCCCTTTTCCCTCTCTTCTCCGCTTCGCCCTGACTCCTTTTACCCTTGAGCAGAGCACCAGATCGAGTGCAACGACCTCGCCCCGAAATTTGACGCCGTCAGTTCTGCTCCAGCCGGTCCTCGCCGACGCTAACAGAAGCCCCGGTCGCCCAGGAGGGTGTTTTCGAGTTCTCCGCCTATCTCCGCATCCCGTGGGTCAATCCCCGAGCTCCGAAGACCTCTTCAGCGTGCAGTCCAAGCCGGCCGCGCCGTCTTACTCAACTCCGGCGGCCACCGAGCCCTGTCTCTCGGTGAGTCGCCTTGCACCGTCCGATCCCTCCCCAATGGCTACGATTAGATCCCTGTTGTTTTTTTTCCTTTGAAAGGTTTTGCGTTATAAACCGGCCATCCACCGCTTAAGCATAGCAGTGAACACCTTCACCGATTCCTGTCGCGCCACGTCGCACATCCACAGCAGCCGCAGCAGTTCTTCCAGGAACGCTGTTTTGGCACAATTGTTTTGGCAGATTCCATATCATATTTTCGTTTCGGTATATCTTGAGATACGTAACTCCAAATTCATCGATTCTTTTTCTTGTGTACTCGAAATGACCAGGAGAATACTGTAGGACTAAAATTTCACATTTTTTGCACTGTTTAAATTTAAATTCAAACTCCAGAGGCCATATCTTTCACACCGTTGATCCAAATTAGTTGATTCTTTTTGCATTATGATCATACTAACATGTAGATAAGATATACCTACTGATATGTTTTGTTATTTATGTTTTTATTTGAATTCCTTGATGTTGACTTTATTTTAGTGTTACATGAGTACAGTTTATTTATCGGTGCCTTCGTTATCGTATAGATTGTCCGCAGAGTGAAGCGGATCAGAATTAAGCATTAGAGTACTTCAGCACCGTTCAAGGCAAGTTTGCACTTTTGATTTTGCTCATCCTATATTCTGCTATGCATGTGTGGTTTGATGCTATGCTCGTGTTGTCATGTTTTGGTATTGATTGTATTATGTGTTGGTGTGATCAACTTGCTATGGTAGACGTGGGCATGTGTCAAGTGATGCATGGAAGTGGTGAGCGCTTATAGCTGTAGGCTCGGGACTTTTACTCACGTAAATGCGTCACTAGCTGAGCGCGCTATTGTCCCTAGAGAATGCGCCATGACTGAGCGCACTTGAGTTGTCCGGGCTTTTTCTCACGTGAATGCGTCACTGGCTGAGTGCTCTATTGTCCCTAGAGAATGCGCCAGGACTGAGCGCACTTGAGACATCTTGAAGATCTTTATCATCTATGCTGTTTGCACCTTGCCTATGTCGTGGAGGTAGGTGAAGGTAGTTTTATGCGAAATCAAACTTGAGTGTTTTGTTTGTCATACTTTGCTTGTGGATATAGGTTTGCTTTATCATATTGTGTGATTTGCCAATACATTCAATTTGACCCTTGTGGCTACAATTTATCATGTTGCAGGATTTTCAGATGATCATTGAGATACAGTAGGGTCGCGAGTCTTCACTCAGCATTTTCGCCAGTGGCATTGATGGGACTCATCGTCTATTATGCTACATTTCTGCTGTTATTATTGAATAAAGTTAGCTATGTGTTATGAGATTGTACTACTTTATAAATTCTGGATCACACGTCATAGTAAATGATGCACTTGTTATTTGATATTCATATGTACTGTGTGTGCTAGCGAGTCGATACAGGGACTAGCATAGTGAGCACAGGGACATCAAATCTTATCAGGTTCGGGTCGTTACAGGACAACACTGGATTCTCTAGGTGCCCTGACAACCACTGGGTACTCCAGGGTGCCTCAAGCAATCCACCCAGATGTGTATTTAAGTAGCCGCCTTAAATTAACCATTAATTGATTAACAATACTCACATCTGTCATGGATTCACTCACCCAAACCACGTCTACAAGCATAGCATAGCAATATAAGCATCACGTAAAAGTAACTCCCAAATGCTTGATAATAAATAGGGCAATAGGTTCTACCTCATCATATACTTCCCAAAACCCACATGTTAATCAGATCCTAACCATGCAATGTTTGAGGGTTGATCTAATGCATAAAAACTGGGTAGTAAAGAGGTATGATCAAAGTGTTACTTGCCTTGTTGATGATCCGCAAAACCTAGAGACTCGTAGTAGCACACTTCGCACTCCGTGTACTCTATCGCAAACAAACAATAACATACATAAGCACTCAACTAGAAGCACGGGTAAAACTCAAATAAAAGATCTAACTAGAAAGTTCAACTGAAGAACTCTGGTTTGCAAAAAGAATCAAATCGAACGGAGCAACGAAACTCAAACCGCGAAAGAAACAAGATGCGTTTACTAATCTGGACTAAAGTCAAATTTTACAGTACCAAAATCTTGTTCAAGTTGGTTAAACAGAAAGAGGGCTTTGAGACGAAGATCTAGGCACTTGAATTGCCTGGTTCCGATATATGAGCGAAAAGATAAACTAAAACGAAGATTAGGGTAGCAATCGCGATCAAAAATAATCGCGGAAAAACCCTGGAAAAAGAAAACTGACGAACAGGCTAACAAACGAACGCTCGATCTCTGTGGCTAACGGGTGAATATCGTTCGTTAAAACGAACGTACGGACGAACGCCCGCTATTTAACTAAACCGAAAAAATAAAACCGATCTAATAGAAAACTGGATCTAGGGTTTACGGAATAAAACTGATCGGTTTTCTCGCGAAAGTCGGCGGCGGCGGCGACTACCTCATCGACGGTGGGGTTCGTTGCGGCGGCGGCGAGTAGCTCTGGCGGCGGTGGCGGCTCCGGCGCGACGGTGGGTGGTGGCGGCGGCGAGTAGCTCCGGCGGCGGTGGCGGCTCCGGCGCGACGGTGGGTGGTGGCGGCGCGGGTGCGCGCGGCGACGGCGGCGCAGCTGGCGGGGCTAGGGTTTGGTGGGGAGGGGGTCGGGCCTCCCGACTTTAAAGGCCGTCCGAGCCAGGAGTCCGGGGCGGACACGGCCCGATAGGTCGGTTCGTTTTTTTAAATATTCCGACGCGCAGAAAAATGACTAAACAGACTCCAAAAATCCTGAAATAATTTTTTCCCGTCCTCTAAAAATATGGCACACAAGGTGAACATTTATTTTGGCTTCTAATGCAATTTTGACAAACACATTTTTTTCCTAATTCGAATAAAATAGCAATAAAACTTCGAATAAAATTCTTATTTGATTTTAATATTTTTCCTCCAATATTTCTTTATTTTGGAGAAGTCATTTTATCCCCTCTCTTTTATTTTCATATTGGAAATATTTGAAGAGAAAACTAATTAAAATCAAATGACCCTCTTTTCAAAATTTGAGAAAACTCAAATATGAAAATAACGAAATCCCCAACTCTCTCCGTGGGTCCTTGAGTTGCGTAGAATTTCTAGGATCAACCAAAATGCAATAAAATATGATATGCAATGATGATCTAATGTATAACATTCCAAATTGGAAATTTGGGATATTACATTAAGTATCTAGGGACTCCAAACCTCAGAAAAATAACTTCTTTAAGCGTCTTAATAGAGGTGTTATGATCAGCACTACTAGTTGGAATAGCTTCTACCCACTTAGTAACGTAATCAACAACAACTAAAATATGTGTATACCCAATAGAGGAAGGAAACAGTCCGATATCATCAAAGCCCCAAACATCAAATGGTTCAATAACAAGAGAATAATTCATAGACATTTCTTGACGTCTATTAATATTACCAATTCTTTGACATTCATCACAAGACAACACAAACTTACGGGCATCTTTGAAGAGAGTAGGCCAATAAAAACCGGATTGCAATACCTTATGTGCAGTTCTATCTCCAGCGTGGTGTCCTCCGTATGCCTCGGAGTGACACTTGCGTAGGATATATTCATGTTCATGCTCAGGTACACAACGTCTAATAACACCATCTACTCCTTCTTTATAAAGTGTGGTCATCCCAGAAGTAATGTCTTAAATCATAGATGAACTTTTTCTTTTGCTGGTATGTGAAACTAGGTGGTATGAATTTAGCAACAATGTAATTAGCATAATCCGCATACCATGGAGCAGTACGAGAAGTGTTTATGACAGCTAATTGTTCATCAAGAAAGCTATCATCAATAGGTAGTGGGTCATCAAGAACATTCTCTAACCTAGACAAGTTGTCTGCAACGGGGTTCTCAGCTCCCTTTCTATCAATAATATGCAAATCAAATTCTTGTAGTAGGAGAACCCATCTAATAAGTCTAGGTTTAGCATCTTTCTTTTCCATAAGATATTTAATAGCAGCATGATCAGTGTTAATAGTTACTTTAGAATCAACAATATAAGGTCTAAACTTATCACAAGCAAATACAGCTGCTAAGAATTCTTTTTCAGTAGTAGCATAATTTCTCTGGGCAGTGTCTAGAGTTTTACTAGCATATTGAATAACATTTAGTTTCTTATCTATTCTTTGTTCTAGAACAACACCTACAGCATAATCGCTAGCATCACACATAATTTCAAAGGGTAAATTCCAATCAGGTGGCTGAACAATAGGGTAGAAATCAAAGCTTTCTTAAGTATTTCAAATGCTTCTACACAATCATCATCGAAGACAAAAGGAATATCTTTTTGCAATAGATTAGTCAGAGGCCTAGAAATTTTAGAGAAGTCCTTAATCAACCTCCTATAAAAACCGACATGACCAAGGAAACTCCTTATACCTTTAATGTCCTTGGACATGGCAGCTTTTCAATAGAATCAACCTTAGCTTTATCAACTTCAATACCTCTTTCAAAAAATTTATGCCCCAAGACAATGCCTTCATTAACCATAAAGTGGCACTTCTCCCAATTCAAGATGAGACTAGTATCTTCACATCTCTGCAAAACTCGATCAAGGTTGCTTAAGCAATCATCAAAAGAAGACCCATAAACGGAGATTTCATCCATGAAAACCTCACAAATCTTTTCACAAAAGTCAGAGAATATAGCCATCATGCATCTTTGAAAGGTAGCAGGTGCATTACATAAACCAAAAGGCATACGTCTATAAGAAAAAGTACCGAAAGGGCAAGTAAAAGTGGTCTTTTCTTGATCCTCTGCTGACACAGGTATTTGAGAGAAACCAGAGTAACCATCTAGAAAGCAAAAATGTGTATGTTTGGATAATCTTTCTAGAATTTGATCAATAAAAGGTAAAGGGTAATGATCTTTTTTAGTAGCTTTATTTAATTTGCAGAAATCAATTACCATCCTATAACCTGTACAAATTTTTTGCGGGATCAATTCATCTTTATCATTAGGGACGACAGTAATACCTCCCTTCTTAGGGACACAATGGATAGGACTTACCCACTAACTATCAGAAACTGGATAAATTATACCTGCCTCAAGGAGCTTTAGTATTTCCTTTCTTACCACTTCTTTCATCTTAGGGTTTAACCGTCGTTGGTGATCAATAACTGGTTTGGCGTCTCCCTCCAATTTTATTTTGTGTTGGCATAGCGTGGGACTAACGCCCTTAAGATCATCAAGAGTATATCCAATAGCAGCACGGTGCTTCTTCAGAGTTTTCAATAATCTTTCCTCTTCCTGCTCTGAAAGGTTGGCACTAATAATAACAGGATATATCTTCTTTTTATCAAGATAAGCATATTCGAGAGTATCAGGTAATGGCTTAAGCTCAAACACGGGATCACCCTTGGGTGGAGGAGGATCCCCTAGAATTTCAACAGGCAAGTTGTGTTTCAAAATAGGTCCATGTTTAAAGAATACTTCATCTATCTCCCTTCTTTCATTCATAAACATATCATTTTCATGATCTAGCAAATATTGTTCTAAAGGATCATTAGGAGGCATGGCAATAGAAGCAAGACCAATAATTTCATCTTTACTAGGCAATTCTTTATCATGGGGCTGTCTATGAAATTTGGCAAAATTAAACTCACGAGACATATCCCCCAAACCAATAGTAACAACATCCTTTTCACAATCTATCTTAGCATTAACAGTGTTCAAGAAGGGTCTACCAAATATAATGGGACAAAAGTCATCTTGTGGGAACCAAGAACAAGAAAATCAGCAGGATATTTAACTTTCCCACACAAGACTTCAACATCTCTAATAATCCCAATTGGTGAAATAGTATCTCTATTGGCAAGCTTAACTGTAACATCAATTTCTTCTATCTCAGCAGGTGCAATGTCATGCATAATTTCTTCATATAAGGAATGAGGTGTTGCACTAGCACTAGCACCCATATCACATAAGCCATGATAACAATGATCTCCTATTTTAACAGAAATAACAGGCATGCCTACAACAGGTCTATGTTTCTTAGCATCGGGTCTACCAATTCTAGCAGCTGCATCACAGAAATAAATAACATGCCCATCAATATTATCAGCCAAGAGATCCTGAACCATAGCAATACTAGGTTCAACTTTAATTTGCTTAGGTGGTTTATATGTTCTAGTATGACTCTTATGAACCACAGTTGAAGCTTTAGCATGATCCTTTATCCTAACAGGGAAAGGTGGTTTCTCAATATAAGTGGAAGGAACAATAGGATCATTATAAGTGATAGTCTTTTCTTCAACTGTAATAGGTGCAACTACTTTTACTTCAATGGGAGGATTGTATTTAAACCACTTCTCCTTAGGGAGGTCAACATGAGTAGCAAATGATTCACAGAAAGAAGCTACTATCTCAGAGTCGAGTCCATATTTAGTGCTAAATCCACGAAAAGCATCGGTATCCATAAAAGATTTAACACAATCAAACTTAGGTGTTATACCTGACTCGTTACCTTCGTCGAGATCCCAATCTTCAGAGTTGCGTTTAATTCTTTCCAATAAATCCCATTTGAATTCAATAGTCTTCATCATAAAAGACCCAGCACAAGAAGTATCAAGCATGGAGCGATTGTTGAGAGAAAGTCGAGCATAAATTTTTTGAATAATCATTTCTCTTGAGAGCTCATGATTGGGGCATGAATATAACATTGACTTAAGCCTCCCCTGAGCTTGAGCGATGCTTTCTCCTTCGCAAGGACAAAAATTATATATATAATTACGATCACGATGAACAAGATGCATAGGATAAAACTTCTGGTGAAATTCCAATTTCAATCGTTTGTAGTCCCATGATCCCATATCATCACATAGCTTATACCATGTCAATGCATCTTCCTTAAAAGATAAAGGGAAGACCTTCTTCTTGATAACATCATCGGGCATACCTGCAAGCTTAAATAATCCACAAACTTCATCCACATAGATTAGGTGTAAATCGGGATGCAATGTTCCATCTCCTGCAAAGGGATTAGCTAGCAGTTTCTCTACCATACCCGAAGGATTTTCAAATTAATTTTTTTTAGTAGGTTCAGTAGGTTGAGGAGCAACTCTTTGCTCTACTGGTCGGGGTGAAGATACCCCGAACAAGCCCCTCAAAGGATTATGTTCCATAGTAACAAGTGACAGTAAATTTCAGCACACTATATAAATTTTTCCTTACCAAGTTCCACTCACCAAAGGCGCTTCACTCCCCGGCAACGGCGCCAGAAAAGAGTCTTGATGACCCACAAGTGTAGGGGATCTGTCATAGTCCTTTCGATAAGTAAGAGTGTCGAACCCAACGAGGAGCATAAGGAAATGACAAGCAGTTTTCAGTAAGGTATTCTCTGCAAGCACTGAAATTATAGGTAACATATAGTTTTGTGATAAGATAATTTGTAACGGGTAACAAGCAATGAAAGTAAATAAGGTGCAGCACGGTGGCCCAATCCTTTTTTAGCAAAGGACAAGCCTGGACAAATTCTTATATAGAGAAAAGTGCTCCCGAGGACACATGGAAATTATCGTCAAGCTAGTTTTCATCACATTCGTATGATTCACGTTCATTACTTTGATAATTTGATATGTGGGTGGACCGTTGCTTGGGTACTGCCCTTTCTTGGACAAGCATCCCACTTATGATTAACCCCTATTGCAAGCATCCACAACTACAAAAGAAGTATTAAGGTAAACCTAACCATAGCATGAAACAAGTGGATCCAAATCAGCCCCTTACGAAGCAACGCATAAACTAGGGTTTAAGCTTCTGTCACTCTAGCAACCCATCATCTACTTATTACTTCCCAATGCCTTCCTCTAGGCCCAAATAATGGTGAAGTGTCATGTAGTCGACGTTCACATAACACCACTAGAGGAAAGACAACATACATCTCATCAAAATATCGAACGGATACCAAATTCACTTGACTACTAATAGCAAGACTTCACCCATGTCCTCAGGAACAAACGTAACTAATCACAAAGCATATTCATTTTCATGATCAGAGGGGTATTAATATGCATTAAGGATCTGAACAAATAATATTCCACCGAATAAACCAACTAGCATCAACTACAAGGAATAATCAACACTACTAGCAACCCACAGGTACCAATCTGAGGTTTTGGTACAAAGATTGGATACAAGAGATGAACTAGGGTTTGAGAGGAGATGGTGTTGGTGAAGATGTTGATGGAGATTGACCCCCTTCCGATGAGAGGATCGTTGGTGATGACGATGGTGATGATTTCCCCCTCCCGGAGGGAAGTTTCCCTGGCAGAACAGCTCCGCTGGAGCCCTAGATTGGTTCCGCCAAGGTTCCGCCTCGTGGCAGCGTAGTTTCGTCCCGTAAGCTTGCTTATGATTTTTTCCAGGGTAAAAGACTTCATATAGCATAAGATGGGCACCGGAGGGCTTCTAGGTGGCCCACGAGGCAGGGGGCGCGCCCAGGGGGGTAGGGTGCGGCCCCACCCTCGTGGCCAGGGTGTGGGCCCCCTCTGGTACGTCTTCTGCTCAACATTTTCTATTAATTCCCAAAATGACTTTCGTGGAGTTTCAGGACATTTGGAGCTGTGCAGAATAGGTCTGTAATATTTGGTCCTTTTCTAGCCCAGAATCCCAGCTGCCGACATTCTCCCTCTTTATGTAAACCTTGTAAAATAAGAGAGAATAGCAATAAGTATTGTGACATAATGTGTAACACTACAAAAAAATACATTTCCGTGATGATACGTGTTTGTCACAGTAGGTCGCGTTTTTTGTCATGCATGTACATCCATGACGATTTTATGACAGAATCAAGATAGTCATACCTGTGCCGTCGTAGAAGTGTTCCATGACATTACCAAAATTATCATCACGGAAGTGTCCACTTCCATGACGATAAATCGCGTGTCACTGAAGTGCTTTCATCAAGGGTGACCGACACGTGGCATCCACTGTAACAAAATGCCGTTAAGCTATCGGGTCCGGTTTTGGATCCGATAACCCGTTAACAGCCCAGACCAATGGTGATTTTCCACGTGTAAAATCATCATTGGCCGCAGGAAACACGTGTTGCCTCACCGTTGGGACAGATGCCATCCACTCATTGGACAGGAGGCGCCTATGATAGGTCGACACGTGGCACGACCCAACAGTGGCCCATTCCGATGAAAAAGGCCGGCCTAGTAAAAATTAGCAGGCCGACCCATATAAGGCCTACCTGTGTTAGGTCCATTTAAGCCCACGACCCATATGAGATATGCCAATTCGGCCCGTCAACGGCCCGTTGAAGATTTGACACCATTGCAGCCCATCGTCAGTTCGAGCCCGTTAATAGCCCGCTATATATTTGGGCTCAATATCGGCCTGATGAGATTTCGGCCTGTTAACGACCCATTCAATGGATGGGCCAATTTTTAGGATGTACATCTTTCGGCCTTTTAGCGACCCATTTAAATGTTGGGCTAATTTCCGGACCAGTGTGTCTTTCAGCCTGTTGACGGCCCATAAATCTGATGGGCCATCTGTAGTCAAACCTGAGTTTCGGCCTTTTAGTTTCCGGCCCGGTGTGTCTTTCAGCCTATTGACGGCACATAAATCTGATGGGCCATTTGTAGTCAGACCTGAGTTTTGGCCTTTTAGCGACCCATTTAAGTGTTGGGCCAATTCCCGACCCTATGTGCCTTTCAGCCTGTTAACGGACCATAAATGAGTTGGGCCATTTGTAGTCGGACCTTAGTTTTGGCCTTTTAACGGCCCATGCCCTTCATGGTCCAATACCAGCCCGATTTCTCTTTCGGCCTACTAAAGGCCCACAACATAGTTGGGCCATTTACAATACGACCTGACTTTCGGCCTCTTAGCGGCCCATGCTCTTCATGGTCCAGTACAAGCCCGTTGTCTCTTTCGGCCTGCTAAAGGCCTATAGTATAGTTGGGCCATATGTAGCCCAAACTTAGTAACGGCCTGTTAACGGCCCGTGAAATAAATTGGGCCCACCTGTTGCCCGCTTCGATGTCGGCCTGTTAACGACCCAAGAGGTAAGAGGCCGACCATTAACTTTCGGCCTAGTAACGGCCCATTAACTTAATGGGCCCACTAAAGTTCGTACAGGTCTTTAGGCCAAATTAGATAATTTGAGCCCATTACGACGAGCAATTATGCACATGACCAAAACCGATCAAGCAAAGGTACGGCATACAGGGAATAACGTTGCACATCCAACATATATTACAGGAAATTACATCCACTGAGCAATCAAAGATTGATGCCAGTGCAAATAAATGAGCAGAACCTAACCATCTACAAAGTCACAATCTGCAACCTCATCACAGATGACGCCCATAAGCATGTGGGCAAGTTCTTGCTGCTTTGCTACACTGTCTCTGAAAACATTGATTAGTTGTTGTGTCGCACGACTCTGCACCTCTAACTCATCCACCATTTCCATCATTGCTTCAGCCATTAATTGGTTCACAAACATACATTTATTATGTTGCATTTGAGACAGAGGATACTGAACAGATTCAGATGGCGATTTTGGCAGGCTTTTATTATTGATAGTGGAGAGTTTTTCGACCACTGCATCATAACATAAATTAGGACAGGAACCAAACAGATTAATCACGAGTTATTGCCATATTACCTGGCCTAGACTTACTGGAAAGAAACAATGGGGTTGCCTTGCTGTTTTCATAGTTTGTCTTCTTATCTTCAGCAGCCTGCACCAAATTAACACACTAGCATTGCTATCATTGGCCAAGTCAGATAATAGGAAAGCAACATTGACACAACGAACGTTTGGGCAACTAGCCTACACCAAATTAACACAATATGGCACAGCTATCATAAGCCAGGTAAGGTAATATGAAAGCAACATTGACACAACGTATGAATGGGCAACCAGAGAAGCACTACAACTCAGTAATTTGCGTGATATGAGATAGTAGACTCATGCAGCTCAGTATGCAAAACTACAAGGCCGTTTTCCTTACAAAAATCAACATTGGTGCCTTTAACATTTTGCTACAACTAATTTTAGATTAGATAAAGGTTAGATTCACGCCGATTAACAAAATACATGCTGATGTAAAAATATAGTGATATACAACAGGTACTTACATCAGCATTGGAGCACAGAGAATTCCCGCAAGATATTTTCCTCGAATATGATCCCAATGGAGGAAGTCTTCTATCGTTTAACCTTATTTTCTAAAAGAGAGATGTGTAAGAAACATGTAGAAAATATGATCGGAATGCTATAAAATTTCATGATGCGAGGATACGCACACGCTTCTTAGAATGGAGTTGACATTCTTTTGCTGGACTAGAGCGGACTAGTTCTTTGGCCACTGGAATCTGTTTATTCTCAGTGGGAGTTGGGTTTCTCTGTGCTGGAGCAGTATCTATGAAAAATGGAGTTGGTTTATTATCTCCTGGCGTTTGGATCTTTTGCAAAGACCTGGTTTGTAACCCTTCAGATTCTAACATAGCCGTCTTCCCCTTGCATGCCTTATATAGAAGAATGGTGATTCAGTTATAAAACATGCTACAACAGAGATGGAATAGGTACTGAAGAATAGAAAGGCATGACATATTGACATGTATTCCCTCCATCCGGAAATAAATGGATGGGTCTAGGCGTATTTCAGTTCTAGATACATCCAGTTTTATCCATTTCTGCAACATGTAATCCGGACGGAGGGAGTATGATGTAAGAGCTAGGGATACGACAGGACAACACAGTAAAAAAACACTGAAAACCCACTGCAGAACCAAAGTATTCAAACCCACTGATATGAGATAGTACAGTCATGCAGCTCAGGATGCAAAGCTACCAGGCAGTTTTCCTTACAAAAATCAACATTGTGGCCTTTAATCATACATTGCTACAACTAAATGTAGATCAGATAAAGGTTGGATTCATGCCGATTAACAAAATACATGCTGATGTAAAAATATAGTGATATACAACAGGTACTTACATCTACATTGGAGCATAGAGAATTCCTGCAAGAATCTTTCCTCATATACGATACCATTGCAGAAATTCTTCTATCAGTTAAGCTTATTTTATAAAAGAGAGATGGGTAAGAAACATGTAGAAAATATGATCAGCATGCTATAAAATTTTATGATGCAAGGATAAGCACACACTTCTTAGAATGGAGTTGACATATTTTTGTTGGACTAGAGCGGACTAGTTCTTTGGCCACTGGAATCTGCTTATTATCAGTAGGAGTTGGGTTTCTCTGTGCTGGAGCAGTATCTATAAAAACTGGACTTGGTTTATTATCTCCTGGCGTTTGGATCTTTTGCAAAGGCCTTGTTTGTAACCCTTCAGATTCTAACATAGTCGTCTTCCCCTTGCATGCCTTGTATAGAAGAATGGTGCTTTAATTATAAAACATGCTACAACAGAGAGATGGAATTGGTACTGAAGAATAGAAAGGCATGACATATTGACATGTATTCCCTCCATCCGAAAAAGGATGGGTCTAGGCGTATTTCAGTTCTAGATACATCCTTTTTTATCCATTTCGGCAACATGTAATCCGGACGGAGGGAGTATGGTGTAAGAGCTAGGGATACGACAGGACAACACAACAAAAAAACACTAGTTGAACTGTATGCTAGCGGAATACGTACAGAAATAACTAAGGCAACATACACGTGTATGATTGGGAAACTAAGATGGCATTGCAATAGAGCACTAGAACAACACTTCAATATAAAAAAACATGGTATGGTAGACAGATGAAGTACATACTGATGAATAACAATGCTTAAGATATTTAGAAGCATGATGTCCAAATTAAGCAGATGGAATTGCGATAGAGTAGAATGATAGTACTTGAATTTGAAAACATGTTATCATGAATGGAATAGGTACTGAAAAATAGGAAGGCATGACATATTTACATGCATGATCATCATGCTAAGCACATGGCATTGCAACAGAGTAGATACACTCCAGGACATTATATGCATGTTGTACCCATATCATAGGCCAAGTTAGAGCAAGGACCTTGTGGGGTGAAGAGGATTCATCATCTTTCTACAAGTCTTCTGAAGAACTGCCTTTACATGTTCCATCATATTGGGTATCATTGACATCAAGTTTATTGGCCTTTACATTGCTCCGTGAGGTTCTTGTGGATATATCAATGTGTGCAATTATATCTGACATGCATGGAAGGCAACTAGTAGTTAGATTTATGTAATGAGTGCCTATAGGAGACGACATAAATAGTAGGACTGGGGTTAACTAGCAGCAACAGGTCTCATAAACTAAAGGGAGAACACAGATGAAAGCTACAGAATATGTATTGTTTGTACTCGAAATTAACTAGATGGCACACAAAAGTATTAAAGAACAACATAGGTAATACGAGAAGTGGTATAATACTATAATCACCAGCCTGTGTGATAGCATTGGCTGATGGATGATAACTATGGAACAACGTTACCTAAAGAACAAGTATCTTAGCTGAACTATGGAACAACGTTAACTCCTGAACAAGACCCGTAAGAGATCAACATGAATATACAGTGAAATGTGATGATCTATTTTCCATGCTTAGATGAATAACAAAGCCATAAATGTTGCACACAAGTAAGATGAGGGTACAACCTATCTGGCTGCCATCCATAGGAGTGAGCATCATGTGCTGACTTGTTGATGGCCCTCCAGTTGTTGTGGCTGTCCATGTCGGGCATGCACATTTGATGCAGGGAACTATTGAGTGGGGACTATAGCTTCCTTCTGGTGTATGCTTCCCTTGTTGGAGCAGCTGTGGTGAGCCGGAAGACGGTGTGTCTGAATATGCAGATGACACATAATGTTAAGAACGACATATCTCTTTGATCTAAAGAAATACACTAAGAGATCAACAACAAGGTACGAGAGTGGTCACATGTCTGTTGACTGAAGACTAAATTGGGGTCACACGATTTTATTTTATTTTGGTACTGTCCGATCTACGCAGGATGGCTTGATGGCCGTCTTGTGCCTCCGGGCTGACATAGTTCGGAATCTTCCCCGAAGAGCCAGCGACCAACGGCAGAGCAGCCTGCCTCCGCCGTCCGTGGCCCTGGCCAAAACCCTGCTCCCTACTACGTCTTGAGCTTGCGTTGGTTTTCCTTGAAGAGGAAAGGGTGATGCAGCAATAGTAGCATAAGTATTTCCCTCAGGTTTTGAGAACCAAGGTATCAATCCAGTAGGAGGCTCCTCAAAAGTCACACGCACCTACACAAACAAACAAAGAACTCGCAACCAACGCAATAAAGGGGTTGTCAATCCCTTCACGGCCACTTGCGAAAGTGAGATATGATAGAGATAGTATGATAAGATAAATACATATTTGGTATTTTATGATATAGATTGGAAAAGTAAAGATGCAAATAAAAGTAGATTGAAAGCTTATATGATAAAAGATAGACCCGGGGGCCATAGGTTTCACTAGTGGCTTCTCTCAAGATAGCATAAGTATTACGGTGGGTGAACAAATTATTGTCGAGCAATTGATAGAAAAGCGAATAATTATGAGATTATCTAGGCATGATCATGTATATAGGCATCACATCCGTGACAAGTAGACCGACTCCTGCCTGCATCTACTACTATTACTCCATACATCGACCGCTATCTAGCATGCATCTAGAATATTAAGTTCATAAAGAACAGAGTAACACATTAAGAAAGATGACATGATGTAGAGGGATAAACTCTTGCAATATGATATAAACCCCATCTTTTTATCCTCGATGGCAACAATACAATACGTGCCTTGCTGCCCCTGCTGTCACTGGGAAAGGACACCGCACGATTGAACCCACAGCTAAGCACTTCTCCCATTGCAAGAAAGATCAATCTAGTAGGCCAAACCAAACTGATAATTCGAAGAGATTTGCAAAGATAACTCAATCATACATAAAAGAATTCAGAGGAGATTCAAATATTTCTCATAGATAAACTTGATCATAAACCCACAATTCATCGAATCTCGACAAACACACCGCAAAAAGAGTTACATCAAATAGATCTCCAAGAAGATCGAGGAGAACATGGTATTGAGATCCAAAAAGAGAGAAGAAGCCATGTAGCTAATAACTATGGACCCGAAGGTCTGTGGTAAACTACTCACAACTCATCGGAGGGGCTATTGTGTTGATGTAGAAGCCCTCCATGGTCGATTCCCCCTCCGGCGGAGCGCCGGCGAAGGCTCCAAGATGGGATCTCGCGGATACAAAAGGTTACGGCGATGGATCTAGGTTTTCGTGGCTTGTTCTGATGTTGTCGGGGTACATGGGTATATATATGAGGAAGAAGTAGGTCGGTGGCCGCCCAGGGGCCCACGAGATAGGGGGGCGCGCCCTCCACCCTTGTGGCCGCCTCGGCTGCTTCTTGACTTGCACTCCAAGTCCTCTAGATCACGTTCATTCCAAAAATCACGCTCCCGAAGGTTTCATTGCATTTGGACTCCGTTTGATATTCCTTTTCTTTGAAATACTGAAATAGGCAAGAAAAACAGCAATACGGGCTGGGCCTCCGGTTAGTAGGTTAGTCCCGAAAATGATATAAATGTGTAAAGTAAAGCCCATAAATATCCAAAACAGGTGGTATAATAGCATGGAACAATCAAAATTTATAGATACGTTGGAGACATATCAAGCATCCCCAAGCTTAATTCCTGCTCGTCCTCGAG
The DNA here is from genome assembly GCF_018294505.1 of Triticum aestivum. Taxonomy (NCBI): domain Eukaryota; kingdom Viridiplantae; phylum Streptophyta; class Magnoliopsida; order Poales; family Poaceae; genus Triticum; species Triticum aestivum. The sequence continues at coordinate 87,565,385 of NC_057795.1, read as the reverse complement.
TAGGTAAATGATAAAAACAGAATTTTTGATGTGAAATGCTACCTAGCATAATTCTCAATGTAATTTTCTTTATTGTGGCATGAATGTTCAGATCCAAATGATTCAAAATAAAAGTTCATATTGACATAAGAAATTGTAATACTTCAAGCATACTAATCAAAGCAATCATGTCTTCTCAAAATAACATGGCTAAAGAAAGCTATCCCTACAAAATCATATAGTCTAGCTGTTTCTCTATCTTCATCACACAAAGTATTTAATCATGCACAACCCTGATGACAAGCCAAGCAATTTTTTCATACTTTAGTAATCTCAAACTTTTTCAACTTTCATGCAATACATGAGCGTGAGCCATGGACATAGCACTATATGTGGAATAGAATGGTGGTTGTGGAGAAGACAAAAAAGGAGAAGATAGTCTCACATCAACTAGGCGTATCAACGGGGTATGGAGATGCCCATTAATAGATATCAATTTGAGTGAGTAGGAATTGCCATGCAATGGATGCACTAGAGCTATAAATGTATGAAAGCTCAACAAAAGAAACTAAGTGGGTGTGCATCCAACTCGCTTGCTCACGACGACCTAGGGCATTTTGAGGAAGCCCATCATCGGAATATACAAGCCAAGTTCTATAATGAAAAATTCCCACTAGTATATGAAAGTGACAACATAGGAGACTCTCTATCATGAATATCATGGTGCTACTTTGAAGCACAAGTGTGGTAAAAAGGATAGTGGCATTGTCCCTTTTCTCTTTTTCTCTCATTTTTTTTGCTTTTTTTCCTTTTTTCTTTTTTTCTTTGGCCTTTCTTTTTTTCTTTTGGCCTTTCTTTCTTTTTTCTCCTTTTTTTCTTTAGTCCGAAGTCTCATCCCGACTTGTGGGGGAATCATAGTCTCCATCATCCTTTTCTCACTGGGACAATGCTCTAATAATGAAGATCATCACACTTTTATTTACTTACAAGTCAAGAATTACAACTCAATACTTAGAACAAGATATGACTCTATATGAATGCCTCCGGCGGTGTACCGGGATATGCAATGAATCAAGAGCGACATGTATGAAAATTATGAAGGTGGCCTTGCCACAAATACGATGTCAACTACATGATTATGCAAAGAGCAATATGACAATGATGATGCGTGTCATATAAACGGAACGGTGGAAAGTTGCATGGCAATATATCTCGGAATGGCTATGGAAATGCCATAATAGGTAGGTATGGTGGCTGTTTTGAGGAAGGTATATGGTGGGTGTATGGTACCGGCGAAAGTTGCGCGGCACAAGAGAGGCTAGCAATGGTGGAAGGGTGAGAGTGCGTATAATCCATGGACTCAACATTAGTCAAAAGAACTCATATACTTATTGCAAAAATCTACAAGTCATCAAAAACAAAGTATTACGCGCATGCTCCTAGGGGGATAGATTGGTAGGAAAAGACCATCGCTCGTCCCCGACCGCCACTCATAAGGAAGACAATCAATAAATAAAATTGTGCTCCAACTTCATCACAAAGCGGTTCACCATACGTGCATGCTATGGGAATCACAAACTTCAACACAAGCATTCTTTGAATTCACAATCACCCAAGTAGCATAACTTTAATATCACTACCTCCATATCTCAAAACAATCATCAAGTATCAAATAGCATCCAATTCACTTTCTATGATAGTTTTTATTATACCCAACTTGGATGCCTACCATTCTAGGACCAATTTTATAACCATAGCAAATACCATGCTGTTCTAAGAGACTCTCAAAATAATATAAGTGAAGCATGAGAGACTAACAATTTCTTCAAAATTAAGCCACCGCCGTGCTCTAAAAGATATAAGTGAAGCACTAGAGCAAAAACTATCTAGCTCAAAAGATAAAAGTGAAGCACATAGAGTATTCTAATAAATTCCAATCAAGTGGGCATCTCCCAAAAGGTGTGTACAGCAAGTATGATTGTGTTAAACTAAAAAGCAAAAACTAATATCATACAAGACGCTCCAAGCAAAACACATATCATGTGGCGAATAAAAATATAGCTCCAAGTAAAGTTACCAATGAACGAACACGAAAGAGGGGATGCCTTCCGGGGGCATCCCCAAGCTTAGGCTTTTGGCTATTCTTGAATATATTGGGGTGCCATGGGCATCCCCAATCTTAGGCTTTTGCCACTCCTTATTCCATAGTCCATCAAATCTTTACCCAAAACTTGAAAACTTCACAACACAAAACTCAACAGGAAATCTCATAAGCTCCGTTAGTGAAAGAAAGCAAAACCACAACATAAGGTACTGTAATGAACTCATTATTTATTTATATTGGTGTTAAACCTACTGTATTCCAAGTTCTCTATGGTTCATACCACTTAATACTAGCCATAGATGCATCAAAATAAGCGAACAACACACGAAAAATAGAATCTGTCGAAAACAGAATAGTCTGTAGCAATCTGTAACCCATGAATACTTATGGAACTCTACAAATCCTACCAAAATAGGAAGTCCTGGGAAATTTGTCTATTGATCTACATAAAAAAGAATCAACTCAAAAGCACATTTCTGTGATTTAACAAAACTAAATTCGTGCATGCAAAGTTTCTGCTTTTCAGCAGAATCAAATTAACTATCACCATAGTTTATCCTATAGGTTCTACTTGGCACGAACACTAATTAAAACATAAAAACAAATCTAAACAGAATGTAGATGCAAAATTTATTACTAAACAGAAACAAAAACAAAAAACACAAATAAAATTGGGTTGCCTCCCAACTAGCGCTATCGTTTAACGCCCCTAGCTAGGCATAAAAGCGAGGATAGATTCAAGTAGTGCCATCTTTGGCACTCAATTCATAAGTAGCCCGCATGATAGATTCATAAGGTAATTTTATTTTATTTCTTGGAAAGTTCTCCATGCCTTTCCTTAATGGAAATTGGAATCTAATATTCCCTTCATTCATATCAATAATCGCGCCAATCGTTCTAAGAAAAGGTCTACCAAGACTAATAGGGCAAGAAAGATTGCAATCTATATCAAGAACGATAAAATCTACGGGCACCAAATTTCTATTTGCAACAATGAGAACATCATTGATCCTTCGCATTGGCTTTTTAATGGTGGAATCCGTAAGGTGCAAATTTAAAGAGCAATCGTCAAGATCATGGAAACCTAGAATATCACATAAAGTTTTAGGAATCGTGGAAACACTAGCACCCAAATCACATAAAGCAAAACACTCATGATCTTTAATTTTAATCTTTATAGTAGGTTCCCACTCATCATTAAGTTTTCTAGGTATAGAAACTTCCAAATTAAGTTTTTCATCAAAAGATTGCATCAAGGCATCAACAATATGTTTGGTAAAAGCTTTATTTTGACTATAAGCACGAGGAGGATTTAGAACGGATTGCAACATGGAAATACAACCTTCTAAAGAACAATTATATTAATCAAATTCCTCGAAATCCAAGATAGTGGGTTCAATGCTAGTTAAAGTCTTGACCTCTCCAATCCCACTTTTACCAAAATTAGCATCAAGATCTAAAAACTCCGAATTATTGGGACGCCTTTTAACTAAAGTTGACTCATCTCCAGTCCCATTATTATTAAGATTAATATTGCGAAACAAAGATCTAATAGGGGACACATCAATAACTTTAAGATCTTCATCATTATTTTCAAGGAAACTAGAAGAACACGCATTTACAAAGCAATCTTTCTTAGCACGCAATCTAGCGGTTCTTTCTTTGCACTCATCTATGGAAACTCTCATTGCTTTGAGAGACTCATTGATATCATGCTTAGGAGGAGTAGATCTAAGTTTAAGAGAATCAACATCAAGCAAAAGTCTATCAATGTTCCTAGCCAAATCGTCAACTTTGAGCATTTTTCTTCAAGCAAGGCATTAAAATTCTTTTGAGAGATCATAAATTCTTTCACACTATTCTCAAAATCAGAGGGCATCTTATTAAAATTACCATAAGAATTATTGTAGGAATTTCCATAATTATTAGAGGAATTACTAGGGAACGGTCTAGGATTAAAGTTTCCTCGATAATCATTGTTACCGAAACTATTCCTACTAACAAAATTCACATCCATAGATTCATTATTATTCTCAATCAAAGTAGACAAAGGCATATCATTGGGATCAATAGGAGCACTCTTAGTAGCAAACAATTTCATAAGTTCATCCATCTTTCCACTCAAAACATTAATTTCTTCTATAGCATGCACTTTTTTACTAGTAGATCTTTCGATGTGCCATTGAGAATAATTAGCCATAATATTATCAAGAAGTTTTGTAGCATCTCCTAAAGTGATTTCCATAAACGTGCCTCCCGCGGCTGAATCTAAAAGATTTCTAGAAGCAAAATTCAATCCAGCATAAAAATTTTGTATGATCATCCATAAATTCAAACCATGAGTAGGGCAATTGCGAATCATCAATTTCATTCTTTCCCAAGATTGGGCAACATGCTCATGATAAAGTTGTTTAAAATTCATAATATCGTTCCCAAGAGTGATGATCTTAGTGGGAGGAAAATACTTAGAGATAAAAGCATCTTTGCACTTGTTCCAAGAATCAATACTATTTTTAGGCAAAGACGAAAACCAAACTTTAGCACGATCTCTAAGGGAAAACGAAAATAACTTCAATTTAACAATATCGTTATCCGTATCTTTCTTATTTTGCATATCACACAAATCAACAAAGTTGTTTAGATGGGTAGCAACATCTTCACTAGGAAGACCGACGAATTGATCTTTCATAACAAGATTCAACAAAGCAGTATTGATTTCACAAGACTCAACATCATTAAGATGAGCAATCGGAGTACTAAGGAAATCATTATTATTGGTACTGGAGAAATCACACAATTTGGTATTATCTTGCGCCATGGCGACAAGTAATCCGCACACAAGCAAACAGAAAAAGGCAAGCAAAAGAGAGAGGAGAAGATTTGGAAAGAGAGGGCGAATAAAACGGCAAGGGTGAAGTGGGGGAGAGGAAAACGAGAGGCAAATGGCAAATAATGTAAATGCGAGGGAGAAGAGTTTGTGATGGGTACTTGGTATGTCTTGACTTGAGTGAAGACCTCCCCGGCAACGGCGCCAGGAATCCTTCTTGCTACGTCTTGAGCTTGCGTTGGTTTTCCTTGAAGAGGAAAGGGTGATGCAGCAATAGTAGCGTAAGTATTTCCCTTAGTTTTTGAGAACCAAGGTATCAATCTAGTAGGAGGCTCCACAAAATTCCCACACACATACACAAATAAACAAAGAACTCGCAACCAACGCAATAAAGGGGTTGTCAATCCCTTCACGGCCACTTGCGAAAGTGAGATATGATATAGATAGTATGATAAGATAAATATATTTTTGGTATTTTATGATATTGATTGGAAAAGTAAAGATGCAAATAAAAGTAGATTGAAAGCTTATATGATAAAAGATAGACCCGGGGGCCATAGATTTCACTAGTGGCTTCTCTCAAGATAGCATAAGTATTACGGTGGGTGAACAAATTACTGTCGAGAAATTGCTAGAAAAGCGAATAATTATGAGATTATCTAGGCATGATCATGTATATAGGCATCACGTCCGTGGCAAGTAGACCGACTCCTGCCTGCATCTACTACTATTACTCCACACATCGATCGCTATCCAGCATGCATCTAGAGTATTAAGTTCATAAAGAACAGAGTAACGCATTAAGAAAGATGACATGATGTAGAGGGATAAACTCATGCAATATGATATAAACCCCATCTTTTTATCCTCGATGGCAACAATACAATACTTGCCTGGCTGCCCCTGCTGTCACTGGGAAAGGACACCGCAAGATTAAACCCAAAGCTAAGCACTTCTCCCATTGCAAGAAAGATCAATCTAGTAGGACGAACCAAACTGATAGTTCGAAGAGACTTGCAAATATAACTCAATCATACATAAAAGAAGTTAGAGGAGATTCAAATATTTCTCATAGATAAACTTGATCATAAACCCACAATTCATAAGATCTCAACAAACACACCGCAAATAGAGTTACATCGAATAGATCTCCAAGAAGATTGAGGAGAACATGGTATTGAGATCCAAAAAGAGAGAAGAAGCCATCTAGCTAATAACTATGGACCCGAAGGTCTGTGGTAAACTACTCACAACTCATCGGAGGGGCTATGGTGTTGATGTAGAAGCCCTCCGTGGTCGATTCCCCCTCCGGTGGAGCACCGACGAAGGCTCCAAGATGGGATCTCACGGATACAGAAGGTTACGGCGGTGGAACTAGGTTTTCGTGGATTGTTCTGATGTTCATGGGGTACATGGGTATATATAGGAGGAAGAAGTAGGTCGGTGGCTGCCCGAGGGGCCCACGAGATAGGGGCGCGCCCTGTAGGGGTGGGCGCGCCCTCCACCCTCATGGTTGCATTGGCTGCTTCTTGACTTGCACTCAAAGTCCTCTGGATCACGTTCGTTCCAAAAATCACGCTCCCAAAGGTTTCATTGCATTTGGACTCCGTTTGATATTCCTTTTCTTCAAAATACTGAAATAGGCAAAAAAACAGCAATACGGGCTGGGCCTCCGGTTAGTAGGTTATTCCCAAAAATTATATAAATGTGTAAAGTAAAGCCTATAAACATCCAAAACAGGTAATATAATAGCATGGAACAATAAAAAATTATAGATACGTTGGAGACGTATCACTCCCCGCCCCACCGCACTGCCATGGTTGCGTCGCCCCCGGGCCAATCCACAAAGACTCCCCGTCATCCAGATCCCGCGGCGGCAGTACCTTCAACCCATGCAACTCTAAAAGATAGCCATATAAGCGCTGCTTCCGCGGAAAACTTGCGGCCCCACACCCTTACGTTAGACACCAGCCAACCGGCAGCCTAGGAGCTCCGCCGCCTCGAGGGGTGCTGCTTCCCATTGGGAATCGATTGGCCCAGAATAAAAATTCAGACAACTGATGACTAAATAAAGTGATTTGATATGAGGGTGCGACCTATCTGGCGGCATGGTGAAGTAGGCAGGTCCAGCTACCGAGTCGGTGAGGCCGGCGCAGTTGCGGTGTCGACCGGCGGCAGGGAAACATCGATGTCGCGATGGTCGACGTCTACGGGGAAGCAGCGTCAGGACTCTGGACGGATTCGAAGTTGGAGCCGCTCTGGCGCCGTGAACAACGGCGGGGGTGAATCGGCTCCGGTACGGTTCACACGACCGTCGTCGAGGCAGCACCAGCAGCACGGAGTAAGAGGAACACAGCCCAGCACACGACGACACATGGACAACATCTCCGGCATTAGGGAGGAGGGCGGTTGTGAAATTGGTGCAGTGGGGGGCACCATGGAGGTGGGGCTGAGGTTTCACAGCTCGGGAGAAGGGAGCTTCCTGGGGAGAAGGTGATTTGGCGCCCACGAGGTATGAATGGGGGGGGGGGATTGGGAGGGGAGTGGAACCATGTCTTACAGACGCATTTGTCTGAAATGTGAGGGGGAGTTACAGTTCTACCCCTGCCTTTAGGCTTCTCGGCTTGAGTCTGTGTACTGAGGGTCGGGGATAGTTGAGTAACTTTGCTTCTCCCAAAATAGTGGGCGGGAGCGATTTCGGGCGAGGAAGGCATGTTTTGAACTATAGTGGGTGCGAGCGATTTCGTGCGAGGAGAGCATGTTTTGAAATAGTGGGCGCGAGCTATTTCGGGCGAGGAGAGCGTGTTCTGCCGACCATGGTTTATGAATTATTCGGCACATGTCATTTCAGCCGAGGAGAAGGCACGCTTGGATGAAGTTACGAACCTACGCTCGATGTACAACGGGCCAATTGATGCATGTCCCACATAGGACGGTAATTTTGCGTCTCCCATTTATTTGCTCGGGCAAATTCCACCGAGCAGAGAGGTTGTTTAACGGTTCGTTCAAATTTTGGGAGAACGAGCATCCACGTCTACCTTACCAAGTCGATTCGAATCAAATTTTGAAATATTAGCTTGCCACTTCTTTTTTAGCTGGAGAATGATACGTTTCCAACGTATCTAATTTTCCAAACACTTTTGCCCTTGTTTTGGACTCTAACTTGCATGATTTGAATGAAACTAACCCGGACTGACGCTGTTTTCAGCAGAACTGCCATGATGTTGTTTTATGTGTAGAAATGAAAAGTTCTCGGAATGTCCTAAAAATCCACGGAGGCACTTTTTGGAAAATATAAAAAATACTGGCGAAAGAATCAAGACCAGGGGGCCCACACCCTGTCCACGAGGGTGGGGGGTGCGCCCCCTCACCTGGGCACGCCCCCTGTCTCGTGGGCCCCCTGGACCTCCACCGACCTCAACTCCAACTCCATATATTCATGTTCAGGGAGAAAAAAATCAGAGAGAAAGTTTCACCATGTTTTACGACACGGAGCCGTCGCCAATCCCTAATCTCTCTCGGGAGGGCTCATCTGGAGTCCGTTCGGGGCTTCGGAGAGGGGGATTCATCGCCGTCGTCATCATCAACCATCCTCCATCACCAATTTCATGATGCTCACCACCGTGCGTGAGTAATTCCGTCGTTGGCTTGCTGGATGGTGATGGGTTGGATGAGATTTACCATGTAATCAAGTTAGTTTTGTTAGGGTTTGATCCCTAGTATCCACTATGTTCTGAGATTGATGTTGCTATGACTTTGCTATGCTTAATGCTTGTCACTAGGGCCCGAGTGCCATGATTTCATATCTGAACCTATTATGTTTTCATGAATATATGTGTGTTCTTGATCCTATCTTGCAAGTCTATAGTCACCTATTATGTGTTATGATCCGACAACCCCGAAGTGACAATAATCGGGATACTTCTCGGTGATGACCGTAGTTTGAAGAGTTCATGTATTCACTATGTGCTAATGCGTTGTTCCGGTTCTCTATTAAAAGGAGGCCTTAATATCCCTTAGTTTCTGCTAGGACGCCGCTTCCACGGGAGGGTAGGACAAAAGATGTCACGCAAGTTCTTTTCCATAAGCACGTATGACTATTTACGGAATACATGCCTACATTACATTGATGAACTAGAGCTAGTTCTGTGTCACCCTATGTTATAGCTATTACATGAGGAATTGCATCCGACATAATTATCCATCAGTGATCCATTGCCTACGAGCTTTTCACATCTTGTGCTTCGCTTTTTTTACTTTTCCTTTGCTCTTGTTACAATCACTACAAAACCCCAAAATATTACTTTTGCTACCGTTACCTTTATTATCATACTACTTTGCTACTAAATACTTTGCTGCAGATACTAAGTTATCCAGGTGTGGTTGAATTGACAACTCAACTGCTAATACTCAAGAATATTCTTTGGCTCCCCTTGTGTCGAATCAATAAATTTGGGTTGAATACTTTACCCTCGAAAGCTGTTGCAATCCCCTACACTTGTGGGTTATCAAGACTAATTTCTGGCGCCGTTGCCGGGGAGCATAGCTCTATTCTCCGAGTCACTTAGGATTTATATCTGTTGATCACTATGAAGAACTTGAAAGATGATAGAACTATGATTTTTCCCTCAACTACGAGGGGAGGTAAGGAACTGCCATCTAGCTTTGCACTAGATTCTCCTTCTGTTTTGAGTAAGCTTGCGACACCTAAACCTGCTACTGCTATGAATTCTGATATGTCGCATGTTATTGATGATGCCACTTCTGCTATGCATGATACTTATGATGAAACTACTTCTGTGCGTGATACTACTTTGCCATTAGGTGAATTTCTTGATGAACAACTTGCTAGAGTTAGGGGGAATGAAATTATTGAATATGCTATTATTGATGATAGTGATGATGAAAATTCTCCCAATGATTATGAATTGCCTGTTGTTCCTGAGGGTTATGTTATGAATGAAGAAGCTGCTAGAGCTATCTTAGCTTGCAATGATAGATATGATCTTAAGAAATTATTAGCTAAATGGAAGCAGCAGTCTCTTAATGCTAGAATGAAACCTGACCCTGCTTTTGCTACTTCACCTATCTGTGTTACTGATAAGGATTATGAATTCTCTGTTGATCCTGAAATTATTACTTTAGTAGAATCGGATCCTTTTTATGGCCTTGAATCTGAAACTGTTGTGGCACATCTTACCAAGTTGAATGATATAGCCACCCTGTTTACTCATGATGATAAATCTCGCTATTTTTATATCCTTAAGATATTTCCGTTCTCGTTAAAGGGTGATGCTAAGACTTGGTATAATTCTGTTGCTCCTGGTTGTGTGTGTAGTCCCCAGGATATGATTTATTACTTCTCTGCTAAATATTTCCCTGTTCATAATAAACAAGCTGCCTTGCGGGAAATATATAATTTTGTGCAAATCAAAGAAGAGAATCTCCCACAAGCTTGGGGGAGGCTTCTCCGGTTACTCAATGCTTTGCCTGATCATCCTCTCAAGAAAAATGAAATACTCGATATCTTTTATAATGGACTAACCGATGCTTCCAAGGACTACTTGGATAGTTGTGCTGGTTGTGTTTTCAGGGAAAGAACAGTCGACGAAGCTGAATTATTATTGAATAATATGTTGACTAATGAAAATAATTGGACTCTTCTTGAGCCAATTCCTGAGGCAATTCCTGAACCAATTGAGCGAACTCCTGAGCCTATTCCTAAACCCACTCCGAAGAAGAGAGGTGTTTTATTTCTCAGTCCCGAAGATATGGAAGAGGCAAAGAAATCAATGAAAGAAAAATGTATTAAAGCTGAAGATGTTAAGAATTTACCTCCTATTCAAGAAATACATGGTCTTAATATACCGCCTGTTGAAGAACCACATTGTCTTGATAACCCGACACAGGTAGTAAAGGTAAATTCTCTCTATAGATATGATAAAGTTGAAATCCCCTCTACTAAATTTCATAGCCCATGCTTAGATGAATTTGATGACTTTATGGCTAGACAAGAAAGTTTTAATGCTTATGTTGGTAGAGAGTTAAAGAATAATGCTTTTGAGGTAGGACGCGTGAGCGATAATATGGCTAGAGTTAAAGGTGAACTCAAACTCATTAGCAAATATACTTCTATGGTTGCTACTCAAGCTGAGCAAGTACTCAAAGCTCAAAATGATTTGCTTGATGAATTAAATAATAAAAATGACTTCGCTGTTAGAGTGGCTACTAGAACTGGTGGAATGACTCAGGAACCTTTGTATCCTGAAGGCCACCCTAGGAGAATCGAGCAAGATTCTCAGAGAAATAATTTAAAGGCACCTAGTTCTTCTAAAAAGAAGAAGAAGAAAACCAATAGAACTTTGCATGCTTCAAGTGAACCTGTAGACACACCTGAGAATCCTAATGATATTTCTATTTCTGATGCTGAAACACAATCAGGTGATGAACATGAACCTAGTGATAATGTTAATGATATTGTTCATGTTGACGCTCAACCTAGCAAAAACAATGAAGTAGAGATTGAACCTGCTGTTGATCTTGATAACCCACAATCAAAGAATCAACATTATGATAAGAGAGATTTTGTTGCTAGGAAGCATGGTAGATAAAGAGAACCATGGGTTCAGAAACCCATGCCCTTTCCTGCTAAACCATCCAAGACAAAGGATGATGGGGATTTTGAGAACTTTGCTGAAATGATTAGACCTATTTTCTTACGTATGTGCTTAACTGATATGCTCAAAGTAAACCCTTATGCTAAGTATATGAAGGACATCATCACAAACAAAAGAAAGATACCGGAAGCTGAAATTTCCACCATGCTTGCTAATTACACTTTTAAGGGTGGAGTACCAAAGAAACTTGGAGATCCGGGTGTACCAACTATACCATGCTCCATTAAAATAAATTATGTTAGAACTGCCCTATGTTGTCTTGGAGCCGGTGTTAGTGTTATGCCTCTCTCTTTATATCGCAGACATGAATTGAATAAGTTGACACCTACTGAAATATCTTTGCAAATGGCTGATAAATCAACTGCTATACCTGTCGGTATTTGGGAGGATGTGCCTGTTGTGGTTGTAGATGTCACTATCTTAACAGACTTTGTCATTCTTGATATTCCCGAGGACGATAGTATGTCTATTATCCTTGGTAGACCTTTTTTGAATACTGCAGGGGCTGTTATTAATTGCAACAAAGGAAATGTCACTTTTCATGTTAATGGTAATGAGCATATGGTACACTTTCCGAGGAAACAATCTCAAGCTCATAGCATCAATTCTATTGGAAAAGTTCCAACTATCATTATTGGAGGTTTTGAATTTCCTCTCCCTACTGTCAAGAAAAAGTATGATATTCTTATTGTTGGGGATTTTCATATCCCCGTTGAGGTAACTTAATGTTATTCAAAATTTCTCCGGTACCGTGTTATTCGGAATGAGTTTGTTAACAAGACTTGATCAACCTTGTTAGTGGATTCATTTTGATGATCATGAGATGGATGAAACTAGAAGCCACAACCTTCTGTACCCACTTTTTACTTTCTGTTATTTAGAATAAATAAAGCAAAAATAGTATTATCCATCTGTTTTCTGAATTATCCGTGCATTAAAAAATATCCCGAAAATAAAAGTGCTCCAAATGCCCTGCAAATTTAGTATGATTGTTTATGCAATATTTGAGGATTTTAGGCACTGAAATCACTGCAGGAGGGGCAAGCACGAGGCCACAAGAGTGGAGGGCGCGCCCCCTGTCTCGTGGGCCCCTGGTGGTCCCCCTCCACTTATGCCAGCATCACACACTTCATCTTCTACCCAAAAAATCCCCATCCAGCTCAAGCACGAGTTCTAGCTCATTTTGCTATGATTTTCGATCTCGTTGCTCAAAGCTCCATTCACTAAACTCCTTTGGGAGATTGTTGATTGGTATGTGACTCCTCCATTGGTCCAATTAGTTTTTGTTCTAGTGCTTTATTCATTGCAATTTTTTGCTGCATAGGTGACCATGTTCTTGAGCTTGCATGTTGAATTTATGAGGTCCCAAGCAATTCCAATGCATGATATAGGCTCTAGGCACTTGTAGGAGTGGTTGCTACCAATCTTGTTTAGTTTTATTCACTTTTATTTTGAAGTTACTAAAATTTCAGAAATTTTCAGAAAATGTTAAGGAGACTTTTGAGGGGCTCTTCTAGCCAAAGCTCTCAGGAAAAACAAGCTAAAGAGAAGGAAAAAGCCAAGTATAATCTTCCTCGCTTAGCGGAAGTGCGGTCGTGTGAATGGCCATGTGAGGATTTCTTGAAAGAAGCGGGAATTCATGAAGATTTTTACTCTTTGATCAAGAATGCAGGCCTCACCGGTTTCATCAATGACCGGATCGATCAGTATCTCTTAATCACCAATACTTTCATGCAAAACTTTTATTATTATCCTAAGAAGTCACCGCGTGCAGTATCGTTTCACTTATATGATGAATTTAGAGAAATGTCTTTACGTAATTTTTGCGCGGTATGTAGGATACCCTATGAGGGAGAATTAGAGGAACCCCATCATAAAGATGTGGATGGCTTGCTAACACTATAGCTGTAAAGGAGCCAAAGATGGGCTCCGAGGCAAAAATCTCTAGCATACACTTTCTTGTTTTATGTTACTTAGCCATATTTGCTAGTAGATGCTTGATTGGTCGTGGAAATAGTGGAAACTTTAGTGTTCCTGATATTATCATTCTTCAACATGCCTTGCTTGGAGACAATAGTTTTAGTATGGGTGCCGTCGTTGCTAAACGGCTAGCCCTGAATCGTACAAAAGGCCCCATATTTGGAGGTATCTATGCTTCACGTCTTGCTAGACATTTTCAGATACCCATTAGGCACCACGAGAAAGAGGAGACAAAATTGCGTCCTCACATTTTAGATTACAAGAGCATGGTAGCACACAAGTTTATTGTTGACAACAAAGAGAAGATGCTCTTGTATAACCTTAGATTTAATAAGAAACACATTGAGACTATTATTCTGCCTACGCCCCTGTTGTTTGATTTGACTGCAGATAATTTTCTTGTTACACCTGAAGCGGTGTACAATCATCGAGCCCAAGCTTTCACTCGAGAACATGAACCTGAGCCAGAACCTGAACTTGACCCTTACTGTGCATCGTCTGTCCAGTGGGATCCGGAGATGACCAGCCAGTGGTATCCTGATTAGACCTCCCATTACACCGGGGAGAGTAGCGGCAGTCCTTGGTATTAGACCAACTTAGGCCAAAAGTGTAATCTTGGGGGAGTATGTATTTCTCACCGACTTTACATTCATGTTCACACACTAGTCGTCGGTGCTCATATCTTTCATTGTATTATCCATGCTAGTTTAAATTTCTTCTTCTAGTTTTCTGCTTGTGTGTTTGATAAACCTTAAGAAAAACCAAAAAAATTAGTTAGTTTAATTTCCATGCTTGTAGTAGAAATTAAAATGAAAACCCAAAAAGATTTCTCGTTCTTCTTCTTACTTGTTGGGAGCTTTCCCGTGTAAATAGTTTTCTTTTCTTTTCTTTTCTTTGGGGGTCGAGAAGACCATATTGAAAATGTTTAGTGGCTCTCGTATGCATGATTGTTTATTTAACTTAGAGCCCATATTACTTGTCTTTTCTCTTGAGTTGAATGCTTACAGATTCCAGCTTAGTCCAATGCACGTGCACTATTATTATTATACACATCGTTCGATCGTGCAAGTGAAAGGAAATAATGACGATATATGATGGACTTATTGAGATGAGAAACGCTGGTATGAACTCGACCTCTCTTGTTTTTGTAAATATGATGAGTTCATCGTTTCTGAGTCAGCCTATTATGAGGTAAACATATTTGCAATGACATTTAGAGATTATAGTTGCTTGTGCCATGCTTGATTAGCTATGAGTTATAATGGTTTACCTTGCATGCCAACATGCTATTAGAATGATTATGATGTGGTATGATGGGATGGTCTCCTCCTTTGAATGTATTGAGTGACTCGACTTGGCACATGTTCAAGCATGTAGTTGAAACAAATCAACATAGCCTTCATGATATTTATGTTCATGGTAGATTATATCCTACTCATGCTTGCACTCGGTGTAAATTAATTTTAATGCATGTTTACGACTGTTGTCGCTCTCTTAGTTGGTCGCTTCCCAGTCTTTTGCTAGCCTTCACCGGTACTAAGTGGGAATACTGCTCGTGCATCCAAACTCCATAAACCCCAAAGTTGTTCCATATGAGTCCACCATACCTTCCTATATGCGGTATTTACCTGTCGTTCCAAGTAAATTTGTATGTGCCAAACTCCAAACCTTCAAATGAAATTCCGTTTTGTATGCTTGAGCAGCTCATGTTACAACTAGGGCTGCCTATATCTTCCATGCTAGGTGGGTTATTGTCAAGAGGAGTGGACTCCGCTCCTCATTCACGAGAAAGGGCCGGTAACCGGGATGCCCAGTCCCATGATCCAAAAAGATCAAAGCAAATCAAAATAATTAAACAAAACTCCCCCAGGGCTGTTGCTAGCTGGAGGCACTCGTTGTTTCGAGCAAGTCATGGATTGATGCTTGTTGATGGTTGGGGGAGTATAAACTTTACCATTATGTTTGGGAACTGCCTATAATGCATGTAGTATGGAAGATACAGTCATCTCATAGTTGTTGCGTTGACAGCAAAAGTATGCCGCTCAAAATGTTATTCAATCTCTATTTTAAAATTGAGCTCTGGCACCTCTACAAATCCCTGCTTCCCTCTGCGAAGGGCCTATCTATTTACTTTTATGTTGAGTCATCACCCTTCTTATTAAAAAGCACCCGCTGGAGAGCACACTGTCATTTGCATTCATTACTATTGGTTTATATTGGGTATGACTTGACTGGATCTCTTTTACCATGAATTACAATGTTAAAGGTGCTCTGCATTTATGTTTTGCGGTCTCAGAAAGGGCTAGCGAGATACCATTTTGTTATATCATGTTATGATTGTTTTGAGGAAGTGTTGTCATCCGAGTTTTATTATTATGGCTCGCTAGCTGATTATGCTATTGATATGAGTAATTGTGAGACCTAAGTGTTATTATGAGTATGGTTAGTTCATAATATTTGCTGAAACTTGAATGATGGCTTTGCATGTTTACAACAACAAGAGCAAATAGAGTTTATAAAAGTTCTTCTTTATCACTTTCAGTTTATCAACTGAATTGCTTGAGGACAAACAAAGGTTTAAGCTTGGGGGAGTTGATACGTTTCCAACGTATCTACTTTTCCAAACACTTTTTCCCTTGTTTTGGACTCTAGCTTGCATGATTTGAATGAAACTAACCCGGACTGACGCTGTTTTCAGCAGAACTGCCTTGATGTTGTTTTATGTGTAGAAAATAAAAGTTCTCGAAATGTCCTGAAAATCCACTAAGGCACTTTTTGGAAAATATAAAAAATACTGGCAAAAGAATCAAGACCAGGGGGCCCACACCCTGTCCACGAGGGTGGGGGCGCGCCCCCTCCCCCTGGGCGCGCCCCCTGTCTCGTGGGCCCCCTGGACCTCCACCGACCTCAACTCCAACTCCATATATTCATGTTCGGGGAGAAAAAATTAGACAGAAAATTTCATCGTGTTTTACGACACGGATGTGTTCACTGCTCAACCCTAACTGGATCTATATATGAAGGTGCTGCAACGAGCAGTTGGTCCGCCGTCGGCAGAACTAACAACAGAGAGGGAGGGACGGAAGGAAGAGATACTTGCTGCGTTGGTACACCACTACGGCCAAGGGTAGTCAGGGCCTCCACCTCGGGTCGGCGTCGTCAGGACCTCATGCCAGCGTCGGCTGGGCCGTGAGGGAGCGGCCACAGTGACAAAGCAAAGACGGGGCTTCGCCTCCATGAGCTCGCGCCGGCGGGGTCGCCTCCAGGTCCTCGCGCCGGCGGCGTCGCCCGGTCCTCGCTCCTTTGCCGCCGTCTCCAGGTCCTCGCGCGAGATGGGTTAGGCCAGGGCGATTGACCAAGGAATTGGGAACCAGATCGTCTACCGTGCCCGAAGGCACGTCAGAGGTGCCGTGCCTTCTTGTTTTTTTAGTGCCCGTGCCTTCTTGCTTTCCTGCAAATCAGCGCAGTGGGCCTGTAGCCTACAAGCAGAACGGCCCAACTAATGGGCCTGCTATTTTCATTGTCTGTTTTGTTTATTTTCAGCCGCTTGGCAACGTATTTCTCAACAAAAAAAGCAGCTTGACAACGTTTGCCTCAAAAAAGAAACATGAGCATCACACGTCCGTTGAATAGCAAACCAAAATTTGCGAATTAACCTGTTATTGGATGGTTAAAAGGACACTCGTATCCCAGCTCACCAGAGTTCAAGTTCTAAAATTGACATCGTGGTGCTCGCATTATTCCTGGATTTATTTCATGCTTCCCACGATGTTTGTTCAGTGGGAGGAGTGCTTATGGTGACTTCGTAAAATCACAAGATGTTATACCGGCTCAGTCTCTTGGGGATGCTCATAGGGGTAGAGTATGTGTTCATGCGTTCATAGGGATGAGTGTATGCTCGTGTATGTGAGCGACTCGGGTTTCTCATGCCTCTCATCGGTGCCGCCGCCGGTCTAGCTCGTCACCTGTGGTCGGCCATGGTAGCGCGGTGGATCCCGGCCTTTGCCGGCAGGAGGGCTCCGTTTCCTTTTTGAATTTTGTTAGGGTTTGTGTAGCCAGGCGGCGGCGACTCTCTGAAGATGGAATAAGGTTCTACCCACCTAGTCCCCGTTCCGGTGGTGTTTTTAGCATCGTCGGAGGGTGTGAAGGTTTGTCTCCGGTGTATCTCGCGCGGTTCGATCGGCGTTTGTCTTTGGTGGATCCACGTGGATCCTATCTTCGTTCATCTGTGTTCACGTGTCTATAAGTTGGATCCTTTCGATCTACGTTTCTCTTCACCGATGGTGGTTGTTGTTCTGGTGCGCTGGTCCTATAGGGCCTTAGCATGATGACTTCTCGACTGTCTACTACAACAAGGTTTGTCTGGCTCCGATGAAGGAGGGGCGAAGATCGCGACACACCTTCGGCTCGCTGTAGTGCTTGTAGTCGTCGCTAGGTGGTCTATGGACCTGGATATATTTTTCACTTCTGGTGTTCATTGTACTATCTTGACAGTTGGTGAGAAGATCGAAAGTTTTTCTTGCAAAAAAATAGTACTCTTTACACGACAAATGATGAATAGTGTTTTTTTTTGCGAGAGAAGAATAGTGTTTGTTCCGACGGCAGTAGTGGTCGTTCGGTGGTCTCGAAATCTCGGTGTAGTTTTTATTATGTATGAGATGATTTGTACTTCCGATGAACTTTTATAATAGACTCGATCTTTTTGTGAAAAAAAAAGATTGGAAGTTTTCCTCATAAGAAAATCTTGCTTTGCTATTCAATGAACGTGTGATGTTTTTCTTTGGGACAAACGTTGTCAAGTTGCTTTTTTTTAGACAATGTTGTCAAGCTGCTGAAAATAAACAGAAAAGACAATCAAAATAGCAGGCCCATTAGTTGGGCTGTTTTACAGAAAAGTAAGAAGGCACGGCACCTCTGACGTGCCTTTGGGCACAGTAGAGGATCTGGTTCCAGGGAATTGACAGAGATGCTAAAAAACAGTCACCGATGACCATAATACCCTTTGTTGATTAAACTTATTTTTTTTACTTAATAGGTTTAAATCAACGGTGGGGAATAATTAAAGGAGAAGTTATATGAAATTGAGAAACCGTATAACGGGGCTAGCTACGAGCCTCCATAGCAATTTCATTGTCTCAGCCGTCAGATCATCAAACGTACGGTGTAGATCAAAGTCGGGCGTCCCTGCTCGCCCGCACACGTCACGCGACGTCTCGCGGGCTGCTGCTCTGGGGAACGACCTCCTCTTCCGGTCAGTAATTGGGCCGTCAAGGCCCACTTATTCCCGCTCGGACGCTGACAGCCCAGATCACCCCCGAACGAACAGTTCCTCCGTGCCGCCGTCCTTCCTCCTCTCGATGCGGCAGCGTTCCTCCCTCCTCGATGCACTGTAGATCCGCCGGTACGTTCCCCCCCCCCCCCCCCCCCCCCCCTCCTTCATAGCCCCTTCCTTTGTGTTTTAGAATTTTCTGCCCTGCAGTGTTCGTGTATTTAATGGCGGCTGCAGCGGCCACCCGCGCCGTCGGCTTTCACCGCTGGCTGTCGCTGGAGGCAAACTACCTGGATGGTTTGGTGGCGATGGAGGCGCTAGATACCTGCTTTCTCGCATGCCTTCTCCTCGCCTCTGCTCTTCCCAGTGATGCGGACCCAGGAACAGAGTCCAACCCTCTCTCCTTCTGTTTGTTCCTTCTTCTAATTGTTCCTTCGTATTCTATTCTGCATGCTATTTGACAAACTTCAAATTTTGTTTTTATGTCTCAGTGTGCCTGGTTTAAAGTCCCATGTGAGAAGATCCTTCTGAGGAAGGCCAAGAATTGGTACTGAAATTCTCAATATGCATAGGTACAAAGAACCTTGAATTTGTCCAAGTGAGCATGACATTGATTCCGGTTCTGTGGTATTTGTGTCTAACTTAATTCATCTTGGCACCTGGTCAAAATAAATAAATTCATCTTGGCATGAATATTATGTGGTTCAAGTACTAATCAAGTGAGCTGAGCATTTAGTTTCTTCGTCACCATGCTAATAGTAGATTTGTGCAATGCTATTAGGAATAACATCTTATTTTATCCACCGGTCTCTGGTAAATGAGAAGTTCACTCTTTGTTTACACTTGTGACTAAAACACATTTGGTTTCATATTGTAATTTCTTTTTTCAGATTTTGGCATGTTATTCTCGAATATATTATGCGCACGATTTATTTCTGGAAATATTTTCCCCTTTCTCGAGAGTCCATATTCACTATTAATTTCTGAAAGTCAACTTTTATGTTGTTTAGCCCACAATGCTCCTAGAAGTATTACATGGCACGTGGAGCGCAGGGTGAGTGCCCATGTTAGCAATCTTGTGTTCCTTTTTCCAGATTTAGGGTTTAGTTTGGTTAAGAAAGCTTGTTGCACTGTATTAACACTACTTGATCTATGGTTTGTAAGATTTTGAGACCTGGATCCTCTCTTTGGCAAGTATTGCAGGCAACCGGTGAAGGCGAAGCCATTTGTGAATGCAAGGCAGACAGACTATTAAGTATGTTTTTATGATTTTATGAGAAGCTTAAATTTTCAGCTGAATGAGTTGCCCAAGATTGCACATCTGAACCTAATCTTCCTTTTACTTCTGTAGATGCCATGAAATTGTAAAGGTATCTTTCTATTCCTGCGCCCAGGTCGTTTAAGAAAAACAGTCCATCAGTTGTGAGATCTCTTACTGCTAAAATCAGTGGTTGGTGTGGCATGAGTAAAATCGGTACCATGACATTTGGATCTGACGTTTTAATGTGTACCTGACACACCTTGAGGATTAAAGCTGCGCTTGAGTCAATTCGAATATTGTACAGTTAATCTATTTTGTCTATTAGGAGTTAGATCCAAAAGGCTAAGTTATATGTGATAAAACTCAACTTATGGTCCTTCTATATCATGGTTTGTAATTTGTTACGGTCTTAGGGAAAATATCTCTCACATATATATGGACCCATACAAACTATTCATTTTTTCTCAATTACTGCTTGGATTTTTCAAAAATAGTCTAAGTATTTGTTGTCAATATGAGCGGGCGCGGCAAAGCGTGCCTTCATGTTCTAGTTACATTCCGTAACTCTCCAATCACCGTAAAAGATTAATTTTACCCAAGATGCATGGTCCCTGATTCCCCATTGCGAGCTAACAAAGAAACTAATCCCAGACAATCAACTATACATGAACTGATGGAGCCAATGGCACCTAAAAATACGGACCCTGTAAGAGAGGTATAATTGGGTTTCATATGGAAGGGTCGTTTAGTAGGAGTTCGATAATTGATGACACGACTTGGTAGAATATTAATGAGATGAGTAGCGGTGAGAAAGGCCTCATCCCAAAATCTTAGTGGCATGACGGCGTTGGCAAGAAGCACGAGGCCAACTTCAACTGTGTGTATGCTTACATTCAGCAGAACCATTCTGTTGATGGGCATGCGGACAAGAGACATGATGGGAAATTCCCATTTTTTGGCAAAACAAGTTGAGTTTCTCATACTCGCAACCCAGTCCGATTGGACTAAAATAATTTTACTATCAAATTTGCATTCAGACGTGCTTGACAATTTTGAAAAACTTGAAACACATCAGACTTATGCTTGATAAGATAGACCCATGTATAGTTGCTATAATCATCAATGAAGCTTACATAGTATTTGTGTCTACCAACAGAAGTGGGTGCTTGCCCCCATACATCAGAGAAAATGAGCTCTAAAGGTTTGGAGGAATCACTTGTGGACATTGGATAAGGCAATTGATGACTTTTTGCTTGTTGACAAGAATCACACACTGTTTTCTAAGCTATGCTCACCAATAAAGGGGGTTTATTTGTCCTAAGCACTCGTTGAACGATAGTAAAAGAAGAATGACATAAACAATCGTGCCACCTTGTCAAAGTTAACTTGGTGACCGCAAAAACTTGTTTATTTGACCTCCTAAAGTGTGGGATCAATGGATAGAGCCCACCAATGCATCTACCTCCGTATAGCACCCTCCTCGTTGCTTGTTCCTTAATCAAGAAAAAGAAAGGGTGAAACTCAAGAAAGACATGATTGTCTAAGGCAATACAATGAACAGAGAGGAGATTTTTGTCAGCATGAGGGAAAAATAATAATTTTTCACAAGATAAAGATGGCGGCTAGGGGTTTCACAGGATTTTTGTCATACCTGATTGGCGCCATGGATTTGATCCTGCCCGCGATAATTCTCGAGGACTGCCAACTTCTCTAGATCACCGGTGAGGTGATCGGTTGCACCGCTGTCCACGTACCAATTTGTGTCCATGCCATATTGCACAGCAGTAGCTAGCTTCTCTTCTAGCACGTCTTCATCGAAGCGGTACTAGCAATCTTTGGTGCTGTGGCCAAATTTTCCATAGATTTGGCACTGGGTGGGCTCATTGGCCCGACTATTGTTGGAGGGTGCAGGGCCTACTGGACTTCCTAGAGCCGAGCGAACGCCCTTGTTGTTGGAGTAGAAAGGACGGGCGACCGTCTGCTTCTTCTTGTAGTCGCCCTGCCACCGCCCTGCTTTCTTAGCCACTGCTGCTTGATTATTGTGACGAGGGAGGACCACCGCAGCGTGAATCAGCGTTTGTAGAGGGCTTGAAGCCCCCCCCCCCCCCCCCACACACACCACTGCCGGATCCACCAGAGAAGAGCTCCACGCGCTGGTCGAAAGTACAGACCTATGCATAGAGGAAGTCGGCGGTGACAGGACCTGTGCAGGCGTCGAGAACCGAGACTACAGAGTTGTAGTGAAGGTCTAACCCAACAATGATGAAGGAGACGTGTTCATCCACGTCTAGGGGCTTTCCGGTGGCTGCTAGCTCGTCTGCCAATCCCCTCATCCGTGCGAAGTACGTCGGGGCTGACTGCTTTACCTTCTGGGCATTTTCTAGGGAGATGCGGATGTTATTTATGTGGGAATGATATTGCGATACAGACACGTTACCAAGAGAGGTCCACAAGGCATATGATGTCCTAATGGAAATGACAGGGACCAGTATGTCCCTCGATAGACTGTTGAGGATGTGGCTGAATTCCTGCTTATCCTGTCTAACCCACGCGTAGTATGCGAGGTTGGGGACAGACTAGTCCTTCCCCTCCTTGTCCTTTGCGGTGATGAGCTTCGCTGGTTCCTGGATGGAGCCATCGAGGCCGGCGCCAAGGAAGTGCGGCACTATCTGTGCCTCCAGAGAAGGTAATTCTCCTTGGTAATCTTCTATGCGACCTGACCGAGGCCGGAGGAAGGTGGGTTCAAGGAGGAAGACACCATGGGAGAGGTTTTCCGGTTCTTTCAGAACATACGGAAAGAGTTGGCTCTGATGACCATGTAAACCTTGTGCGAATCGTTCGCCCCCCACGAGAAGGGCCGCACATTGTATTTATTGATCGATGGTGCTTATCCCATAACCGGCATACAAATCTTGGGGTATAGGCAGATAGAGATGAACTTAAACTAGATTACATGATTTTATCTCTAAACCAAACTCTAACTACTTCCAATATGCATTGGGATAGTAACCTTGAATATGTTCAACACTCTATTGATGTCGGGTATGTATGTAGTGACGCTGGGCATATTTCTGTTCTCTGTTGCCAAAACAGTAACTATTCCTTGCGCTGGACATGAGCAATTGATCAATGCCATGAAAGTGCCATGTTCAAACGAAATGTATGGCTGCTATTGCCCGGATAGTGGCTGCACCTTCAGTGTCCAGCAGGTTAGCAGCTACTGAACCACTCTATCATCAACATCGTGCACCGATGGTTGCCGACCAATTTTAGTTACAACAAACCTCTAATGATCTCCATGGCACGAGACTGCCGGTTCACGCTACTCGCCGGCAAAGACCTGTGAGCAAAGTTCTAAGAGATGCACCTCTATCTATGTGCGATCCAATTAATGGCAGTTCTCCAAAAATATTGTGAATGTGGGCGGTAATCCACAACGAATCAAATTACTGATGAAACCACAACGAATTAAAGATCAGGCGTCATGATCTCTCATGTCTACAGCTGCGGAATAATTAACGAGCACAATAGATGACCTCGATCTGTATGCACGTAGTTCAACAAAATATATGAATTAAGAGGCCTGGTTCAGAGAGACCCCAAATCATTAGTACTTAAATCTATCGTTCAGACATGTCCGACCTGAACCAAAATTCGATAACACCGGTAGTAACATAGATAGAGTATATATAAATACTGAGCAGAACTGAAACCGAAATAACCAACTAGCGAATTGTGGCTCAATATAATAGGTCCCACTTCTGTTGTCTTCCTTATGTTTCTTGATAATGTCTCTTAACACCTACAAACTGAACGCATTTCCGGCTCGCTCCAGGTCTGCAACAAATGGGTAGTGAAAACTGATACATCACTAGATTGTTATTATCAAAAGCTTAATTGCACAGAACCTGTTGCGAAAAGTTAATCAGTCAATTAACATGAGTGAGCCAGGATATAAGATGCATTACACTCGCACACACACATTGGGAAGAAACAAATCTAAGACTGGATCAATCAGATCATGATAGTGTACTAAAGTCAATTGGATGTTTGGACTGCTCAGTTTTTAACAAACAAATAAATACCAACAGTACAAAGTTTTCATCACAGAATGGAAACATACTAATTAAGGTAATCAAATCAGCAGACTTGCTAAAAGGGGGGCATGTAATGGAATTTATACAGCATGAAACATTATAGCCTTTGACGATTGCAACAAAAAGTTGGTAACACAGTTTCAGTTGACAGGGCATTAGGTTTGTCTCCCTTTGCTTGGAGCCGATGGCACCTAAAAATACGGACCTTCACCAATTTAATATTTTAATGGTGGATGTTATATGTTAGACAACAAGCTACGCGTTCACATATCCTGAGAAAGTTGGTATTTCCACTGAAATAAATAACCAGGGTAGATCTGAATTCTAAATGAGCATTATGTATGTATATACACTATATACTAATCAAGTTTATTAATTAATTTTACCTAAGATTCATGGTCCCTGATTCCCCATTGCGAGGTAACAACGAAACTAATTCCGGACAATCAACTGTAAGACCAATGCAAGCATAACTAGAGTTACAAAAGTTTTGTCAACTGACCTATATATATATATATATATATATATATATATATATATATATATATACATACATATATATCGTGACTTCAGTCGAGCAAATTGATGAGGGAATTTGCCACCTCCTTTCTGATAATACCCAGCTGCATCGATGCCTTTAGTTTTGCAAGGTGTTGCTTCTGAAGTTTGGCATTGAGTGTCCTGGCCTTCTCTTCAGGAAGCTTCATGAAGGGAGACTTGAAGAACCCAGGATATTTCTCCTCTAGGGCCAACACCTCTTGCCCAAGGTGCCCATAAGAATCGATCTTGTCTTGGAATACCTTCTCCACATCGCTCTTAATCAGAGCAACTTCAGCAACCTCAGATTGCATCCTCGGCTGCGGCGACTCGGCCGTCCTCATCCTTTTGGGCTCGACAGGTTGGGCATCCAGGGCCTTCTTCTTGGGTTGGGACCTGGGCGGCGACTTGTCGGACTCAGATTCGGAATCTGGGATCGTGTCGCCTTGCAGTGGCGGCTGGTGGAGGCTATTGTCGTCGGGCAACACATTGTCCCCCGCCTCCTCCGACGATTCTTCATCGTGCTCCGTCTCCTCCTCCTCCTCCGATCCTTCTCCGTCGGAGGAGTCATGCTGTACAGGCGGCTTCTCCACAACTTGGTGGTCACAACCGTCGGAGGAGGCGTCTTCCTCGGATGAGCCGTAGGAGGATCGCGGGGAAGCCATGGAAGCAACCAACAGTGGTTAGATTAGGGTACGTGTTTCGAAATCAGGTATATTCCTCTCGACAGACGGCTTTGTTTTCTTTTATTTATATATAGAATAGATAGATAGACAAGAGATCGCTACTTGCCCTTGAAGGAAGGGTGATGATCACGACAGAATCCTGGCTTTCCTTGTGCGCCGATATATTACGGAGGAGTATAAGGTAACGAACCTTATTACAATCCTAAACATAATTATTCGAGAATGATAATATCCTGAACGTCAGTTTTTTGAGTTTCCCGAACTGTCTTATCACCGTCCATCGCGGCGTACAACTCTTAAAGCCAGTTGCAATGCCACGTTAGATGTTGTCCATCGTTCATTGTAGCCATCGCCCTTCTGGAACACCCACTCCCCATGCAGGCCTCCTTTTCTTTCTTCCTTCTCTGCTCCCACCAACCGGCCTCGGCAGTTTCCCCATTCCCCTCTCGCTCTCACTCACTCTCGCCTGGTGTGTGGCGACTCCGCGGCAAAAGGGTCGCAGTCGTCTATTTTTGATCGCCCGAAGTCCGCGTCATGTAGCCATCTACTCCGCTACACTAACATTTTCGTCTGTGCATGGTTGTGCCTACTCTTAACCTTGTTCTCCTCCACCTTTCCGTGCTACGTTGTAGTGGTGAAACCCTCGATTTTGGGCAAGCGACCACAATGGCAAGATGGCCGGCATTTTCTCGTGGCCATTGCTCGTCGCCGATGGGTGGCTGCTATTTTCAAGCCTGTCAAATATCGGGTAGTTCGGAGGAGTTCTCGTTCTACTGTTAGAAATAATGGGCCTAACCTCTGTACAATTTCTAAGGAAGACCCCTGTAGGTGGTGCTCAAATTTTAGTCCCATACCACTAGTGGAAGAAGGGTTAAACCATCTTATGTAGTGGGTTATCTAGACCACACTTAATGATGTGATACAGAGAGAAATTGAAGACCACACGCACATACTTGCTCGCCTTGCTTGGCCGGGCTTGGGCAGGGCCGGGGCGGCGCGTGCGCGCGACATGCGCGAATGGTCCGCCAAATTCCGGTTCATTGCCTTGTTTTTTTTTCTGAAAAGGAGGATGACCCCCGGCCTCTGCATCTGGGAGATGCATACGACCATTTTATTAATTATTCTTGAGGAACTTACAAAGTATAACAACAATATGACTGAATTCGCCATCTTGGCAGCATCTGCCGCTACTCCTATCCAAATGATGAAGGGGTGCAAGCTGGGCCACATACCCGTACTTCTCACCTAAGCCTAACATATAAAGCCAGAGGCCCCGACCGAGCCATCTGCCGGGTCCGGGGCTCAAACCGGTCCGACGCACTCACATGTGTCGTTGCCGCCGTCTTCCACTGGTCCATCTTCAGAGCAGATTGAGGTGGCAACCTTGGCAGGTCCTCCGCCATCGACGCCACCATGACGCCAAATGACGACCTCCACCTACGTGAGCCTTGGCAGGTCCTCCGCCATTGACGCCACCACGGCGCCAGCCGACGACCTCCACCTACGCGACTCCATCTCCAAGAAACGGACATAAATCCATGCTAGGAAAGGGCCGCACCACC
Source organism: Triticum aestivum (assembly GCF_018294505.1). Classification (NCBI taxonomy): domain Eukaryota; kingdom Viridiplantae; phylum Streptophyta; class Magnoliopsida; order Poales; family Poaceae; genus Triticum; species Triticum aestivum. Next base: position 87,538,406 of record NC_057795.1, on the reverse strand, counting down.
GCTGTCGCCCACCACCCACAAGCGCCACCCAAACCCTAGGTTCCCAAAGCAGCGCCTTCAAGAAGGGAACGACGCCCTGAGCGCCGCCGCCGCCCAACAGAGTTGGGGCTTTCGCCCGGGAAACCTAGGGGAAGGTGAAGTGAGGAGATCAGTCCATACCGACGCCTCCAAGGAGGGAAACGGCTCCCTCAGGCATAGCTGTCGACGCGGCCGGTCATGGCTGACCAGGGATTTCGACCGAACTAGATCTCCGCCACCAGCAGCACCTCCTGTACAGAACCGGCGACCAAGAGGAAGCGCGACCCGACCAGGCTGGCCCGCACGCCGAACAGGGGAGGAAGGGACGCGCCAGATCACGCACACCGACCGCCGCAGAAGCCGCTGCCGGCCGCCAACGACCACCGGATCCCGCCGCAAAAGGAACCCTTTGCCCTTGCAATTCTGCACCGACCGGAGAGCATGATTTAGGGTTTTGGGAAGCGCACTGCATGACTGCTCAAGTTCATCATCACGGGCCGTCTTTCGTCCAAGTTGGGCGGCGCTACTCATCGTCGTCTCCAACGCCATCAGTAGCAGATTGTCGCCAACATCGTCATCAACAACATCACTCCAAGAACAGCTACGGCTACTAACGAACAATACGTCTATCATGATCTATTCACGGCTCTATTTGTAGTTACGGTTACATGTGCGATGTTGATGTGCATATTTTCCTGCTCGTCTAGTATGCTAGATTGTTGCATGCTACGTTATGTTCTAGTCATTAATTATTTACTAGAATTAATCATGAACTTGCCTAATCTTCCAACAATCCGAAAGCAAAATTGTAGGCAATTTTCCAAATTAACTATGTATGGATTCGCTGATGCACTGAGGCCGGATAAGTTTACCGGTGTGCACTTTAACAGGTGGCAGGTGAAGTCAACATTCTGGCTTACTGCTCTAAAGTTTTCCACATTAGTACTAGCATGCTAGAGGGAACTTCTGATAAATATCAGAGAAAGTTCCAAGAAGCCAATACAATGTTTGTGGGATGCATTTTGATTGTTATTGTTGGCCATCTATGTGATGTGTATACACACATATAAGATGTAAATGAAGGAAACATGCCCTAGAGGTAATAATAAAGTTATTATTTATTTCCTTATATCATGATAAATGTTTATTATTCATGCTAGAATTGTATTAGCCAGAAACTTAGTACATGTGTGAATACATAGACAAAACAGAGTGTCCCTAGTATGCCTCTACTTGACTAGCTCGTTAATCAAAGATGGTTATGTTTCCTGACCATAGACATGTGTTGTCATTTGATGAACATGATCACATCATTAGGAGAATGATGTGATGGACATGACCCGCGTTAGCTTAGCATTATGATCGTTACAATTTCATTGCTACGGCTTTCTTCATGACTTATACATGTTCCTCAGACTATGAGATTATGCAACTCCCGAATACCGGAGGAACACCTTGTGTGCTATCAAACGTCACAACGTAAATGGGAGATTATAAAGATGCTCTACAGGTGTCTCCGAAGGTGTTTTTTGGGTTGGAAAAGATCAAGATTAGGATTTGTCACTCCGTGTTTCGGAGAGGTATGTCTGGGCCCTCTCGGTAATGCTCATCACTATAACCCTTGCAAGCAATGTGACTAATGAGTTAGTTGCAGGATGAAGTATTATGGAACGAGTAAAGAGACTTTCCGGTAACGAGATTGAACTAGGTATGATGATATCGACGATCGAATCTTGGGCAAGTAACATACCGATGACAAAGGGAACAACGTATGTTGTTATGCGGTTTGACTGATAAAGATCTTCGAAGAATATGTAGGAGCCAATATGAGCATCCAGGTTCCGCTATTGGTTATTGATCAGAGATGTGTCTCGATCATGTCTACATATTTCTCGAACCCGTAGGGTCCGCACGCTTAACTTTCGATGACGATTTGTATTATGAGTTATGTGATTTGATGACCGAAGTTTGTTCGGAGTCCCGGGTGAGATCACGGACATGACAAGAAGTCTCGAAATGGTCGAGAGGTAAATATTCATATGTTGGAAGGCTATATTCAGACATCGGAAAGGTTCTGAGTGATTCGGGTATTTTTCGGAGTACCGGGAAGTTACGGGAATTCATCGAGAGAAGTAATGGGCCTTATTGGGCCATACGGGAAAGGAGGAAGCAGGCCAAGGGGAGGTGACGCGCGGCCACCTCATGGGTCCGAGTTGTACTAGGGGAAGGGGGCGGCGCCCCCCTTGCCCTTTCCTACTCCCTCTCTCTTTCCTTCTTTCCTTCTCTCCTTCTCCTAAAAGGAAAGGGATTCCTACTAGGACTTGGAAGTCCTAGTAGCACTCCATACTCCTGGCACGCCCCTAGGGGGCCGACCTCCTCTTCCTCCCTCCTTTATATACAGGGGTAGGGGGCACCCTAGAACACACCAAGTTTTGCCTTAGCCGTGTGCGGTGCCCCCTCCACAGTTACACACCTCGATCATGTCGCCGTAGTGCTTAGGCGAAGCCCTACGGTGGTAACATCATCATCACCATCGCCACACCGTCATGCTGATGAAACTCACCCTCGACCTTAACTGGATCAAGAGCACGAGGGACGTCATCGAGCTGAACGTGTGCTGAACGCGGAGGTGCCGTACGTTTGGTACTTGGATCGCTTGGACCGCGAAGACGTTCGACTAGATCAACCACGTTAACTAAATGCTTCCACTTTCGGTCTACAAGGGTACGTGAACCCACTCTCCCCTCTCTTTGCTATGCATCACCTAGATACATCTTGCGTGATCGTAGGGATTTTTTTTTGAAATTACCGCGTTTCCCAACAGTGGCATCCGAGCCAGGTCTATGCGTAGATGTTATATGCACGAGTAGAACACAAAGAGTTGTGGGCGATAATAGTCATACTGCTTACCACCAATGTCTTACTTTGATACGGCGGTATTGTTGGATGAAGCGGCCCAGACCGACATTACATGACCGCGTCCATGAGACTGGTTCTATCGACATGCTTTTGCACATAGGTGGCTGGCGGGTGTCTGTTTGTCCAACTTTAGTGGACTCGAGTTTGACTACGTCCGGTCCTTGTGAAGGTTAAAACAACACACTTGACAAAAAATCGTTGTGGTTTTGATGCGTAGGTAAGAACGGTTCTTGCTAGAAGCCCGTAGCAGCCATGTAAAATTTGCAACAACAAAGTAGAGGACGTCTAACTTGTTTTTGCAAGGCTTGTTGTGATGTGATATGGTCAAGACATGATGTGATATAAATTGTTGTATGAGATGATCATGTTTTGTAACAAAGTTATCGGCAAGTGGCAGGAGCCATATGGTTGTCGCTTTATTGTATCCAATGCAATCGCCATGTAATTGTTTTACTTTATCTCTAAGCGGTAGCGATAGTTGTAGAAGCAATAGTTGGCGAGACGACTAAGATGCTACGACGGAGATCAAGGTGTCGCGCCGGTGACGATGGAGATCATGACGATGCTTCGGTGATGGAGATCATGAGCACAAGACGATGAAGGCCATATCATGTCACACATTTTGATTGCATGTGATGTTTATATTTTATGCATCTTATTTTGCTTAGTACGGCGGTAGCATTATAAGATGATCCCTTACTAAATTTCAAGGTATAAGTGTTTTCCCTGAGTATGCACCGTTGCGACAGTTCGTCGTGCCAAGACACCACGTGATGATCGGGTGTGATAAGCTCTACGTTCACATACAACGGATGCAAGCCAGTTTTGCACACGTAGAATACTCAGGTTAAACTTGACAAGCCTAGCATATGCAGATATGGCCTCGGAACACTGGAGGCCGAAAGGTCGAGCGTGAATCATATAGTAGATATGATCAGCATAGTGATGTTCACCGTTGAAAACTACTCCATCTCACGTGATGATCGGACATGGTTTAGTTGATTTGGATCACGTGATTATTTAGATGACTAGAGGGATGTCTATCTAAGTGGGAGTTCTTAAGTAATATGATTAATTGAACTTTAATTTATCATGAGCTTAGTCCTGATAGTATTTTGCAAATTATGTTGTAGATCAATGGCTCGCGTTATAGCTTCCTTATGTTTTTATATGTTCCTAGAGAAAACTAAGTTGAAAGATGATAGTAGCAATGATGCGGACTGGGTCCATGATCTGAGGTGTATCCTCATTGCTGCACAGAAGAATTAGGTCCTTGATACATCGCTAGGTGACAGACCTATTGCAGGAGCAGATGCAGATGCAGACATTACGAATGTTTGGCTAGCTCAATATGATGACTACTTGACAGTTTAGTGCACCATGCTTTACGGCTTAGAACCGGGACATCAAAAACGTTTTTGAAATGTCACGGAGCATATGAGATGTTCCAAGAGCTGAAATTGATATTTCAGACTCATGCCTGTGTCAAGAGGTATGAGAACTCTGACAAGTACTTTGCCTAAAAGATGGAGGAGAATTGCTCAACTAGTGAGCATGTGCTCAGAATGTCTGGGTACTATAATCACTTGAATCAAGTGGGAGTTAATCTTCTAGATAAGATAGTGATTGACAGAGTTCTCTAGTCACCATCACCAAGTTACTGGAACTTCGTGATGAACTATAGTATGCAAGGGATGACGAAAAGGATTCCCGAGCTCTTCGTGATGCTGAAATTGATGAAGGTAGAAATCAATAAAGAGAATCAAGTGTTGATGATTAAACAAGACCAATAGTTTCGAGAAAAGGGCAAAGGAAAAGAAAGGGAACTTCAAGAAGAATGGCAAGAAAGTTGTCACTCCCGTGAAGAAGCCCAGCTGGACCTAAGCCTGAAACTGAGTGCTTACTGCAAAGGAAATGGTCACTGGAAGTGGAACTGCCCCAAATATTTGGCGGATAAGAAAGATGGCAAATTGAACAAATGTATGTTTGATATACATAATATTGATGTGTACCTTACTAGCGCTCGTAGTAATCCCTGGGTATTTGATATTTGTTCGGTTGCTAAGATTAGTGACTCGAAACAGGAGTTGCAGAATAAATAGAGACTAGTTGAGGACGAGGTGACAATGTGTGTTGGAAGAAGTTCCAAGATTGATATGATCATCATCGAGCACTCCCTATACTTTCAAGATTAGTGTTAAACCTAAATAAATGTTATTTTGGTGTTTGCGTTGAGCATGAATATGATTAGATCATGTTAATTGCAATACGGTTATTCATTTAAGACAGAGAATAATTATCATTCTGTTTACATGAATAAAACCTTCTATGGTCATACACCCAATGTTGATGGTATTGAATCTCGATCGTGGTAATACACATATTCATAGTATTGATGCCAAAAGATGCAAAGTTGATAATGATAGTGCAACTTATTTGTGGCACTGCCATTTGGGTCATGTTGGTGTAAAGCACATGAAGAAACTCCATAAAGATGGACTTTTGGAATCAGTTGATTATGAATCATTTGATGCTTATGTGCCTTATGGGCAAGATGACTAAAACTCCGTTCTTCGGAACAATGGAACGAGCTAGTGACTTATTGGAAATAATACATACCGATGTATGCGATCCATTGAGTGTTGATGCTCGTGGCGGGTATCGTTATTTTCTGACCTTCACAGATGATTTGAGCAGATATGGGTATATCTACTTAATGAAACACATGTCTAAAACATTTGAAAAGTTCAAAGAATTTTAGAGTGAAGTGGAGAATCATCGTAACAAGAAAATAAAGTTTCTATGATCTGATCGTGGAGGAGAATATTTGAGTTATGAGTTTGGCCTTCATTTAAAACAATGTGGAATAGTTTCATAGCTCGTGCCACCTGGAACACCACAGCGTAATGGTGTGTCCGAATGTCGTAACCACACTTTGGATATGGTGCGATCTATGATGTCTCTTACTGATTTACCACTATCGCTTTGGGGTTATGCATTAGAGACAGCTGCATCCATGATAACCCACAAGTATAGGGGATCGCAACAATTTTCGAGGGTAGAGTATTCAACCCAAATTTATTGATTCGACATAAGGGGATCCAAAGAATATTCTCAAGTATTAGCAGTTGAGTTGTCAATACAACCACACCTGGATAACTTAGTATCTGCAGCAAAGTATTTAGTAGCAAGGTAGTATGGAAGTAACAGTAACAGTGGCAAAAGTAACAGTAGCAGTTTTGTAGTAATTTAACAGTAGCAATGGTAAAGTAAATAAGCAAATCACAATATGTGAAAAGCTCGTAGGCATTTGATCAGTGATTGATAATTATGTCGGATGCGATTCCTCATGTAATAGTTATAACATAGGTGACATAGAACTAGCTCCAGTTCATCAATGTAATGTAGGCATGTATTCTGAATATAGTCATACGTGCTTGTGGAAAAGAACTTGCATGCCATCTTTTGTCCTACCCTCCTGTGGCTGCGGGGTCCTAATGGAAACTAAGGGATATTAAGGCCTCCTTTTAATAGAGTACCGGACCAAAGTATTAACACTTAGTGAATACATGAACTCCTCAAACTACGGTCATCACCGAGAAGTATCCCGATTATTGTCACTTCGGGGTTGTCAGATCATAACACATAATAGGTGACTATAGAATTGCAAGATAGTACCAAGAACTCACATATATTCATGAAAACATAATAGGTTCAGATCTGAAATCATGGCACTCGGGCCCTAGTGACAAGCATTAAGCATAGCAAAGTCATAGCAACATCAATCTCAGAACATAGTGGATACTAGGGATCAAACCCTAACAAAACTAACTTGATTACATGGTAAATCTCATCCAACCCATCACCTTCCATCAAGCCTACGATGGAATTACTCATGCATGGCAGTGAGCATCATGAAATTGGTGATGGAGGACGGTTGATGACGACGACAACGATGAATCCCCCTCTCCGGAGCCCCGAACGGACTCCAGATCAGCCCTCCCGAGAGAGTTTAGGGCTTGGTGGCGGCTCCGTATCGTAAAATGCGATGAATCTTTCTCTCTGATTTTTCTCTCCATGAACGTGAATATATGGAGTTGGAATTACGATCGGTGGAGGTCCAGGGGGCCCATGAGGCAGGGGGTGCGCCCTAGGGGGGGCCCACCCTCGTGGACAGGGTGTGGGCCCCCTGGTGCTAATTCTTTCGCCAATATTTTTTATTAATTCAGAAAAGTTGCTCTGTGGATTTTCAGGTCATTCCGAGAACTTTTATTTCTGCACAAAAATAACACCATGGCGGTTCTGCTGAAAACAACGTCAGTCCGGCTTAGTTCCATTCAAATCATGCAAGTTAGAGTCCAAAACAAGGGCAAAAGTGTTTGGAAAACTAGATACGACGGAGACATATCAACTCCCCCAAGCTTAAACCTTTGCTTGTCCTCAAGCAATTCAATTGACAAACTGAAAAGTGATAAAGAAAAACTTTTACAAACTCTGTTTGCTCTCGTTGTTGCAAATATGTAAAGCCAGCATTCAAGTTTTCAGCAAAGATTATGAACTAACCATATTCACAATAACACTTAGGTCTCATGTTTACTCATATCAATGGCATAATCAACTAGTGAGCAATAATAATAAATCTCGGATGACAACACTTTCTCAAAACAATCATAATATGATATAACAAGATGGTATCTCGCTAGCCCTTTCCGAGACCGTAAAACATAAATGCAGAGCACCTTTAAAGATCAAGGACTGACTAAACATTGTAATTCATGGTAAAAGAGATCCAGTCATAGTCATACCCAATATAAATTAATAGTAATGCATGCAAATGATAGCGGTGCTCTCCAGTGGGTGCTTTTTAATAAGAGGGTGATGACTCAACAGAAAAGTAAATAGATAGGCCCTTCGCAGAGGGAAGCAGGGATTTGTAGAGGTGCCAAAGCTCGATTTTGAAATAGAGATAAATAACATTTTGAGCGGTATACTTTCACCGTCAACATAACAACTAAGAGATCTCGATATCTTCCATGCTACACACATTATAGGCGGTTCCCAAATAGAATGGTAAAGTTTATACTCCCCCTCCACAAACAAGCATCAATCCATGGCTTGCACGAAACAACGGGTGCCTCCAACTAACAACAATCCAGGGGGATTTTTATTTGCAATTATTTTGATTTTGATTTGAGCATGGGACTGGGCATCCCGGTGACCAGCCATTTTCTCATGAATGAGGAGCGGAGTCCACTCCTCTTGAGAATAACACGCCTAACATGGAAGATACAGACAACCCTAGTTGATACATGAGCTATTCGAGCATACAAAACAGAATTTCATTTGAAGGTTTGGAGTTTGGCACATACAAATTTACTTGGATCGGCAGGTAGATACCACATATAGGAAGGTATGGTGGACTCATATGGAATAACTTTGGGGTTTATTTAGTTTGGATGCACAAGAAGTATTACCGCTTAGTACAGGTGAAGGCTTGAAAGAGACTAGGAAGCGACCAACTAGAGAGCGACAATAGTCATGAACATGCATTAAAATTAATCAACACTGAGTGTAAGCATGAGTAGGATATAATCCACCATGAACATAAATATCGTGAAGGCTATGTTGATTTTGTTTCAACGACATGCGTGAACATGTGCCAGGTCAAGTCACTCGAATCATTCAAAGGAGGATACCACCCTATCATACCACATCACAACCACTTTAATAGCATGTTGGCACGCAAGGTAAACCATTATAAGCTCCTAGCTAATTAAGCATGGCATAAGTAACTACAATCTCTAATTGTCATTGCAAACATGTTTATTCATAATAGGCTAAATCAGGAACGATGAACTAATCATATTTACAAAAACAAGAGAGGTCAAGTTCATACCAGCTTCTCTCATCTCAATCAGTCCATCATATATCATCATTATTGCCTTTCACTTGCACGACCGAACGGTGTGTATAATAATAATGGTGCACGTGCATTGGACTAAGCTGGAATCTACAAGCATTCAATTCTAGGGAGAAGACAAGGTAATATGGGCTCTTGGTTAAATAAACAATAATGCATATAAGAGCCACTTCAACATTTTCATTATGGTCTTCTCCTCTCGACCCCCAAAGGGAAGAAAATAAATAAAACTATTTACACGGGAAAGCTCCCAACAATCAAAAGAAGAACGAGAAATCTTTTTGGGTTTTCTTTTAGTTACTACTACTACAGACATGGAAAGTAAACTAACTAATTTTTTGGTTTTTCTTAAGGTTATTTAAACACACAAGAAGAAAGCAAGAAAAGAAAATAAACTAGCATGTATAGTACAATGAAAAAATATGAGCACCGACAACTAGAATGAGTGTGTGATCATAAATGTAATGTCGGTGAGAAATACGTACTCCCCCAAGCTTAGGCTTTTAGCCTAAGTTGGTCTATGCCATGGATCGCGGCTACTCTCTCCGGTGTACTGAGGAGTGTCATCTGGGTACCACTGGCTGGCGATCTCCTCCGGATCCCACTGATAAAAGGACTGACGATAAGTATCAAGTGGTGGTTCCCGCTCAGGCTCTGGAACTGATGTCTGGCACCGGTACGCATAAACGGCCTCCGGCAAGACGAGGTAAGTGCCTGCAGTTAAGTCAAACAAAGGAGGAGCAGGCAAGATAATAGTCTCACTGTGTTTCTTATGAAATCTCAAATTATACTTAAGCATCTTCTCATCATTTTTAACAATAAACTCATGTGCTACCATGCTCTTATAATCTAGAAAAGTAGGGGGCAACCGTTTTTCCTCTTTATCATAATGCCTAATGGGTATCTTGAAGTGTTTAGCAAGGCGTGAAGCATAGATACCTCCAAAGATGGGGCCCTTTGTACGGTTCAGACTTAATCGTTTAGCAATAATAGCGCCCATACTAACAGAGTTATCATGAAATAAAGCATGGAACAAAATAATAATATCCGGAACACTAAGGTTTCCACATTTTCCGCGACCAATTAGGCATCTACTAGCAAATATTGCAAAGTAACGTAGAACAGGAAAGTGTATGTTAGTAATTCTTGCATCGGAAACCTTCCTCATTTCCCCTACAGTAATAGTGTCAATAAATCCATCCACATCTTTACGATGAGGTTCATCTAAGCTGCCCCCGAAGGGTATCTTCCAAACCTCACAAAATTCATATAGTGACATCTCCCTAGCCACATCATATAAATGAAACTCTACTGAAGGAGGTGATTTCTTAGGATGAATTTTTTTTTTGCACGAAAGTATTGGTGAGTAAGAGATACTATTCGAGCTGGTCAAGGAGGAAGTCCGTGAGGCCCGCATTATCAGCCAATGATTAAAAATCATCATGAATCCTGGCTGCTCTCAAGAAATCATCACAAGGCCATTCACACGGCCGCACTTCCGCGATGCGAGGGAGATTATACTTGGCCTTTTTATTCTCCTTAGCTTGTTTCTCCTTTGAGCTTTGGCTAGAAGAGCCCCTCAAAAATATCTTAATCATTTCCTGAAAATTTCTGAAATTTTTAGTGACACAAAATAAAAGTGAACCAAACTCAACAAAATTGATAGCAACTACTCCCACAAGTGCCTAGAGACTATATCATGTATTAGAACTACTTGGTACCATATAAATTTGACATGCAAGCTCAAGAACAGGGTCACCTAGGCAGAAAAAATTTGCAATGAATAAAGCACTAGAACAAAACCTAATTGGACCATTGGAGGAGTCACATACCAAAGAACAATCCCCCAAAGCGGTTTTGTGAATGGGGCTTTGAGCAAGGAGATCAAAAATGGCTGCAAGATGAGCTAGAACTCGTGCTTGAGCTGGATGGTGATTTTTTTGGAAGGAAGATGAAGTGTGTGGGTGCAGGAATAAGTGAAGGGGGCCCACCATGGGCCCACAAGGCAGGGGCGCGCCCAGGGGGGTAGGGCGCGCCCCTGACCCTCGTGGCCAGGTGCTAGCTCCCCCTACTGTGTTCTCAGTGCCAGATATTCTCAAATATTCCAGAAAAAATCATATTAAATTTGCATGGCATTTGGAGAACTTTTATTTTTGGTGTATTTTTTATTGCATGGATAATTCAAAAAATAGATAGAAAATTCTATTTTTACTTTATTTAATCTAAATAACAGAAAGTAAAAAGAGGGTACAGAAGGTTGTGCCTTCTAACTTCATCCATCTCATGATCATCAAAAGGAATCTACTAACAAGGTTGATCAAGTCTTGTTAACAAACTCATTTCGAATAATAAGGAACCAGAGAAATTTCGAATAACACTAGGTCACCTCAACGGGGTTATGCACATCCCCAATAATAAGAATACCATATTTCTTCTTGACAGTAGGAAGAGGAAATTCAAAACCTCCAAGAATAATAGATGGAATTTTTCCAATAGAATTGATACTGTCAACTTGAGGTTGTTTCCTTGGAAAGTGTATCGTATGTTCATTACCATTAACATGAAAAGTGACATTGCCTTCGTTGCAATCAATAACAGCCCCTGCAGCATTCAAAAAGGGTCTACCAAGGATAATTGACATACTATCGTCCTTGGGAATATCAAGAATAACAAAGTCCGTTAAGATAGTAACGTTTGCAACCACAATAGGCACATCCTCACAAATACCGACAGGTATAGCAGATGATTTATCGGCCATTTGCAAGATATTTCAGTAGGTGTCAACTTATTCAATTCAAGTCTATGATATAAAGAGAGAGGCATAACACTAACACTGGCTCCAAGATCACATAAAGCAGTTCTAACATAGTTTCTTTTAATGGAGCATGGTATAGTTGGTACCCTTGGATCTCCTAGTTTCTTAGGTATTCCACCTTTAAAAGTATAATTAGCAAGCATGGTGGAAATTTCAGCTTTCGGTATCTTTCTTTTATTTGTAATAATATCTTTCACGTATTTAGCATAAGGATTCACTTTAAGCATATCAGTCAAATGCATACGCAAAAAGATAGGTCTAATCATTTCAGCAAAGTGCTCAAAATCCTTATCATCCTTTTTCTTGGATGGCTTAGGAGGAAAAGGCATGGGTCTCTAAACCCATGGTTCTCTTTCTTTACCGTGCTTCCTAGCAACAAAGTCTCTCTTATCATAGCGTTGATTCTTTGATTGTGGGTTATCAAGATCAACAGCATGTTCAATCTCTACATCATTATTATTGCTAGGGTGAGCATCAACATGAACATTATTATTAACATTATAACTAGGTTCATGTTCATCACCAGATTGTGTTTCAGCATCAGAAATAGAAATATCATTGGGATTCTCAGGTGTGTCTACAACAGGTTCACTAGAAGCATGCAAAGTCCTATCATTTTTCTTCTTCTTTTTAGAAGTACTAGGTGCATCAATATTATTTCTCTGAGAATCTTGCTCAATTCTCTTAGGGTGGCCTTCAGGATACAAAGGTTCCTAAGTCATTTTACCCGTTCTAGTAGCCACTCTAATAGCAAAATCATGTTTATTATTTAATTCATCGAGCAAATCACTTTGAGCTTTAAGTACTTGTTCTACTTGAGTGGTGACCTGTAACGCCCCGGATTCGATGCGCCAGGTGTCATCCAGTTATTCGCCGTTGTTTCCATGTTATTTGCTTGCGTGTTGCATTTTTCCATGTCATCATGTGCATCTCATTTTGCATACATGTTCGTCTCATGCATCCGAGCATTTTCCCCGTTGTCCGTTTTGCAATCCGGCACTCCTATGTCCTCCGGCGTCCCCCTTTTGTCTCTTGTTGTGAGCGGGTGTTAAACATTCTTGGAATGGACCATGATTTTCCAAGTGGCCTTGGTACAACACCGGTAGACCGCCTGTCAAGTTTCGTGCCATTCGGAGTCCGTTTGATACGCCAACGGTTAACCGGGGAACCGTAAAGCCCTCTTTATGTTGCAGCCCAACACCCCTTCATAACAGCCCAATAACCCATCAAAACCCCGTCCATGCTCTTGGTCGTTCGATCACGATCGCGTGGCCGAAAACCGCTCCTCATTTGGAGTCTCCTAGCTCCCTCTACCTATATAAACACCCCCTCCCCCGAATTTTCGGATCAATTTCACCCCTAACCCTAGCTCCACCCTCCTCTGCGCCGCCGGACACGCCCGTCCCACGCCGGACATGTCCAGCACCGCCGCCCCGTCCAATCCCACCGCGCCACATGTCCTCCGCCGCCGGCCCGCGGAGCCCATCCGGGGCCCGCGCGTGCCCAGATCCCGCCGCCGCCTGGCCCGTCCCCGTCGTCGGCTGGCCCGCGAGGCCCGAGCCACCACGACCTCGCCCCGGAGCTCCCCGCCAGAGCCGCCCGTGCCCCATAGCCTCTGCCCGCCGGCGACCCCGCCGCCCGGCGCGCCTCGCGCCCGCGCTGGCCTGGGCCGCCACCGCCGCCTCGCGACCCCGTCGCCGAACCTCGTCCCCGCCGCCAGCGCCTCCCGCTCGCGCCCGGGTGCCCCACGCCACCGGAGCCCGTCGGGCTCGCCGGAGCACGCCGGCGCCGCCCCGCCGCTTCACTCCGGCGCCGCTGCCCCACGCCTCACCACCGCGTCCCCGCGCGCTCCCGCGCTTCCTCTCCTCCGCCCCCGGTCAGATCCAGTCGCGGAGGGCGGGATCCGCCTCCCCGACGTCTTCCCCGTCTTCTTCGGCATCTACTCCGGCGAACCCCAGCGAACCTCGAAATCCGTGCAGATCTGAGGTTGACCCCGTTTTCCTCTAAGTCCCTGAATTATTTCATCTCATGTGTGCTACTTTGACCATTCATATCTCGTTGCATACTGCTCCGTTTCGTGCGCATGATATATCAAAATGTTCATCATGAGATGCGCTTCATTTCGTTCCATTGTGCCATGCTTGTTTGAGTTTATCTTGATGCCCTAATCATCGTTGCAGGAGTGCATGTTGATGTTAACCTGCTGAAACTGTTATAACTTGCTGTTTTGTTTTTTTCATTGCATTTTGTGTGTGTGCATCCTATGAGCTTGATGTCTACATGAGTTTTGATCTACATCATACCATCTTTACAGTGGTGCAATCCATATATTTTGGTGAGTATTGTAGTGAGTGCATCGAGCTCGTGAAGTAGGGTACTTGCTGTTACTGTTTTGCTAGTCTTATTCTGTTATATTATGATGCTATGTAAACCTGCTGCTACAAGTCATTCTTTGCATAATCTGGAGATGTTCAATAAGGATCTTTTGTTATACATGTCATGCTCTATCCATTCATGCCCTTGGTTGCATTTATAGCCTGCTGTAACTTGTTGTTATCTTGCTCCAAACTTGCTAAATAATGTTGCTGTCAGCCTGTTAACATTAAGTTCAGTTTTGCCATGTGTTTTGATAGTGATCCATGCACCCTATGAACTTGTTCTTGCCATTATTATCTTCAAAAACATGTATTCTTATTGTTGGTCACCTTGTCATGCCATTTAATGCCCTGTGGTGAGTGGTACAAGCTCACCAACATGTCTACTTTATTGTTGTTCCTGCCATGTCTGAATCTGTCATATCATTTGCCATGTTTGCATGGATGCTACCATATTTTCTGTTGATCTTTGGAATTAGTTCAGTAAGGGAGTTTTGTTCTTTGTCCTTAGTACTAGCATGTCATGCCTTTGTTTTCCATGATAAGTTCCTGTAGCATGTTGTTTGATAGCTCTAAACATTGCAACCTGATGTTATTTCTGCCAAGTCTGAAACTGTTATAATTTGCAATATTTCCATGTCCTTTTGAGCATGTTCTTGTGATTGCTGGAGATAGCTCAGTGCTCATGTTTTGTCATACTTTACCTGTACTTCATGCCCATGCCTTTTATTTTCATTTTGAGATGCTGTAGCATATTGTTTTGATGCTTGCAATATGCCTAGTTGCTGTTTTGGACAGCTTGTCCTTTAAACTTGTATAGAGTATGTGTTGAACCGTTGCTCCGTTTTGAGTGTGCTCTGTATGAAACTTGCTTGATTTTGCATGTAGTTTCATATTATCATGTTGCATCCTTGTTTTGAGATGTTTGCTTGATGTTTGTATGCATTTTCCATCAATGCCATGTTTAACTTGTTTTGCTCATATCTTCTAGGTCGTAGCTCCAAATTAAATGAACTTTATATGTAACTTGACTAGAATTTCGCGTACATCTTCGTGGTGCATATTAACTTGCTGTTTAACAACTTGAACATAAGGTTTATTCAGTTCTGGACCAATTTCTAAATTTGCATATGAGGGTTTACCGGAATTGTTATATGTTGTTTCCGACCTCATTTAAACTTGCTTTGATGTGTTGTTCTTGTTTGCATCATCTCTTGCCATGAGTAGATTCATGTAGTTCTGTCTTGCATCATACTTGGTTGAGCATCATGTCATGTATATGTGTGGTGTGTTTACCATGTTGTGTGCTTCTTCTCGATAGTTCCCGTTTCGTTGCGATCATGAGGATTCGTTCGTCTACGCTTGGTTCGGCTTCATCCATTCGTCTTCTTCATGGACTCGTTCTTCTTCCTTGCGGGATTTCAGGCAAGATGACCGCTACCCTGGATCTCACTACTATCATTGCTATGCTAGTTGCTTCGTTCTATCGCTTTGCTGTGCTACCTATCACTTGTCCTTCAAGCCTCCCAATTTGCCATGTCAGCCTTTAACCTTTTTCACCCTTCCTAGCAAACCGTTGTTTGGCTATGTTACCGCTTTTGCTCAGCCCCTCTTATAGCATTGCTAGTTGCAGGTGAAGATGAAGATTGCCCCATGGTGGACAGGATTATGTTGGGATATCACAATATCTCTTATTTAATTAATGCATCTATATACTTGGTAAAGGCTGGAAGGCTCGGCCTTATGCCTGGGGTTTTGTTCCACTCTTGCCGCCCTAGTTTCCGTCATACCAGTGTTATGTTCCCGGATTTTGCGTCCCTTACATGGTTGGGTGATTTATGGGACCCCTTGGACAGTTCGCTTTGAATAAAACTCCTCTAGCAAGGCCCAACCTTGGATTTACCATTTGCCTCACCACCACCTACTTTTCCCTTGGGAGTCGCTCTCTCGAGGGTCATCTTTATTCAACCCCCCCCCGGGCCAATGCTTCTCTAAGTGGTTGTTCGAACTAGAGCCACTTGCAGCGCCGCCTCGAGGAAACTAGAGGTCTGGTTTTAGTTGTACATAGTGTTTATCCGGTGTTGCCCTAAGAACGAGATATGTGCAGCTCCTATCGGGATGTCGGCGCATCGGGCGGTCTTGCTGGACTTGTTTTACAATTGTTGAAATGTCTTGTAAACCGGGATTCCGAGACTGATCGGGTCTTCCTGGGAGAAGGATTATCCTTCGTTGACCGTGAGAGCTTGTGATGGGCTAAGTCGGGACACCCCTGCAGGGTTATAAACTTTTGAGAGCCATGCCCACGGTTATGTGGCCGATGGGAATTTGTTAATGTTCGGTTGTAGATAACTTGACACTAGATCCGAATTAAAACACATTAACCGTGTGTGTAGCCGTGATGGTCTCTTCTCGGCGGAGTCCAGGAAGTGAACACGGTTTTGGGTTATGTTTGACGTAAGTAGGTGTTCAGGATCACCTCTTGATCATTGCTAGCTTCACGACCGTTCTGTTTGCTCTCTTCTCGCTCTTACTTGCGTATGTTAGCCACCATATCATGCTTAGTCGCTGCTGCAACCTCACCACTTTACCCCTTCCTTTCCCATTAAGCCTTGCTAGTCTTGATACCCATGGTTATGGGATTGCTGAGTCCTCGTGGCTCACAGATTACTACAACAACAGTTGCAGGTACAGGTTATGCGATGATCATGACGCGAGAGCGATGTTTGCTTGTTTTGGAGTTCTTCTTCTGCTTCTTCTTCGATGAGGGGATAGGTTCCAGGTCAGCAGCCTGGGCTAGCAGGGTGGATGTCGTTTGAGTTTCTGTTTGTGTTTCATCCGTAGTCGGATGGTGCTCTTATGTTAGTTGATGTTGTATTCGTGTGGCATTGTATGGCTTTTTGTATGTATCCCCATCTATTATGTAATGTTGATGTAATGTTATCCACCTTGCAAAAGCGTATCAATATGCGGTTCTATCCTTGGTGGGACCTTCGAGTCTCTTTAGGATAGTATCGCATATTGGGCGTGACAAGTTGGTATCAGAGCCTCGACCGACCTTAGGAGCCCCTTTGTTTGACCATGTAGTTTGTCCGTTGTTGAGTCTAGAAGAAAACTGTTTTCGGAGTCTAGTTATATCGGAGAGTAGGAATTCTTTTTACTCCTCAGCCTCTTCGTCACTCTGGTGAGGAATCTTGACGTAGGTGTTTTGAATTACTCCTCTTCCCTTTCAAACTTTCTTTAGGATCACGTAGTTGGTTTTCCGATCGTTGGCTCTCAGCTCTTTTGATCCGGTGCATTTCTTGTCAAGTTGACTCGAGCCTGTTCATCTTTGTCAAGTTCAATCCTCAGTTGTCTTCTTTTCCCGCCCGCCCACCCCTTTTTTCTTCTTGGAGCCGGAGTCCGTAATCGAGTATCCATCCTACTCGTGCGAAGCCTTTGCATTCTTTCAACCGTTGTTTTCTCTTCAAGTTATTAGTCGGTTCCCCCTTCCAAGTAGCCTTTGTTTTCCTGCCCTCCCACCCTCTTCTTCTTGGAGCCTGATTCTCTTTCGAGCATCATTTTTCATTCGTACGGAGCTCTTCAGTCTTCCCTCAATTGTTTCAACCGGTGAATTCTCGCCTAGTTCGTCATTGTTCGTCTTGTTTTTCTTTTCCGTTGGACACAATTCAAGTATTCGGTGTTGATCATATTCTTTTCCTTGGCTAAAATGTTTTCCGCTTGCTCGTTCGCCTCTCGCCAGTTTATCTTTTCGGAGTGCTCAAGACATCTCAAGAGATTCATCTGTGTTCGAATTAATTCGAGGGTGTCACCTCATTCAAATATTTCATTTGTTCCGGTGCATCATCTATCTGTTCAACATCCCTTTACAACGGTGTTTAGTTTTAGTGGGCCCTAACCCACAAGTTTTTCCCAGGATCTTAGCTGACTCTGCTAATTCCCCCGGGGTTATTCTCAAATTCTTTTCAAGTGTGACGTAAGAATGAATTTCATCAGTCACATGCCTTCTCCAAGATTGCTTTCAAATTGTTTTCATTGTTTCCTCAACCTCTTCGCTTTTCGTTCTCCCGGAGTGCCTTAACAAATTTTGGTGGTGTTTCTTGTCATCATTTGAAGACCAAAGAAGAGTTTTTCCTCGAAATCTTGTCTCTTCTCCCGAAGATTCGTGGTTCCAACTTCATGTTATCCTCGCGAATTATTCCATTTGTTAGATATTCTTTTCATCCATCCGGAGTATTTCAAGAGTTGTTTTTCTTTTCTCCGTCTCGATCATCCAGAGGTCATCTTTTTGGAATATTTCTTCGTTCCTAGTTTTCAAATTCGTTCCCCAATTATTCTATATCTGTGCCCTTTCGTTCATCTCAATATTCTTTCGGTGCTTCGTTCAAGTATTATTTAATCAGCTCATGATCGCTTTGTTCTTTTGATTCTAAATCCCCTCTAGCTTATTGGTTCTTCTAATTCTTCCCGGTGACGCATTCTCTTTCATCAGTCATTTTCGAATTCTTACGGTGGTTCGTTCAAGATTCTTTTTCCTTGATTATCATTTTAATCCATTTGTTCTTTCGAATCCTTCCGGTGGTTCATGAAGACTTTCTCAAGTTTTGTGCTACTCCCCCTTAATCCTTTTCAACAAGAATAAGTTGCATGCCTAATCCGCTTGTCATCAATCAAATTGGATGAGGATGAGCATAACATAATTCTTATTCTTATTTCATCCTAGTGAGTAATCCCTTCCTTCAGAGTTTGTTCTTGAGGAATAAATTCTAGTTTCAAGTGTTTTCATCTTTTCTTTTCCGGAGTTCAAATTTTCTCGGTCATTTCGTCGGAACCCCCATCTAAATCATCGTAAGGCTCATCTTATTTTTTCATCCTTCATTCTATCTCATCATCCTTTTTTGTCACCGGAGTTCTTCATGGTGGTTCTTCATGATTTAATTCATTCTTCAAGAGTTCATCAAGATTCTTGTTGGTGGAGTTCAAGTATCTTTTCCTCTCACGTCTCGAAGTGCAATTAATTCTCCGTATTCTTTTTAAGTGGAGTTTTGCATTTTTTTTCGTTCTTCTCAGCTATCCAAGCATTTCCGTTTGTGGCCAGTTATCACCTTATGATCTTGAGATGTTACCTATAAGACCACAACAAGCTTATTCTTTTCGTTGTTAATTTTCTCAACAACTCCGTTTAAGCCTTCCTTCTAAAGATGCTTTCAATTTCATTCGTGGCACAAGTTGTCATTTTCTTCTCCGTTCTTTTCATTCAAATCTTTCAATTCTTTCCGGAGGTTTTGTGTCATATCTTCGTCAATTATCATTCCATCCTGTAACGCCCCGGATACAACTTTCCATATTTGTAACTCCAACTCTTGCCTCTTCCGGAGATGCGATATGATAATTCCTTCGTGGTTGGGTTTTTGTTTTTTTTTATTTTGTTTTTTGTTCATGTCATGCATTTCATCTCATGGCATCATATGCATTGCATCCACATGTTTTCATAAAGCTTGCATCCGTTTGTAGTTGCCGCGTCCCCCCTTGTCTCCTTGTCCGTTCCGAGACCAACTGGGTTTTTCGAGTCCCTCTTGTCTGGCCGCTTAATCTCTTTGCTCAATGCTCGAACCCCTCGCTTGCTCGCCCGAAACTTCCCCGAACCCGCACCGCACGGTCATGACCGATGGGTCCGAATCATCACCAAACATCTCTAAATCATCATCGGTTTCTCTTTTGGACTCCCTAGCTATTTTATTCATGACCGTCCGATTACGATCGGAGGGACCTAACCGCCCTAAACTGTTTTCATCTATTATAAATATAAGGTCCAACCCTAGATCCTAGGGGTCTTGTCCCATCGATCCCACCGCGCCGCCACTCCACCTGGTTTCCTCGGGATCCCTCTCGGACCAACCAGCTGCTCCTCCTCGATCCAGATGCCAGCAGCCCCCCTCGATCCACTCCACGCCGACCCTCATCGCCGTGCTCCCGTGCTTCCCGAGCGCCTCCTCCTCCCTGTTCGATCCCCAGCCACCTTGACCGCGCCTGAGTCCAGCAGCTCCACCACCAAGCCGCTCCCTCGCCTGCGCCCCGATCCCCTGCACCACCTCACCGGAGCTCCTCTCCAGCATGCCGCTGGCAAGCAGCAGCAGCAACCAGGCCGAACCCGTGACCGCTTCTCCTCCTGTTTTCCCCTCTATCTATCTCTCACGGTGGCCCCCTCTCTCTCCTTCACAGGAACGACAGAAGCACCCCCGCGCCATGGGCTCGTTGAGCTCTGACCGCGCCAAGCTGCCGTCTCCTACATTGCCGTGCCGTCCTCGCGACGCCGTCCAGGACCCAGCCGGCCTCCCCTGCTCCTGCTGCGCGAGGAGGACGACGCATCCAGCGAGCGCCCGCTCGCCCCAGCCGCGTTGACCGCCTGCCTCGGAAATGCTTCCAGCCGCGCCATCGCTCGTTCAGTCCTCCTCTGCTTTGAACCCCGCTGCAAGCTCCTCAAGTCCTGCACCGCCCGCCAAGTCCAGTCTCCGTCCAGATCTGTTGAGCCTCGGCCATCTTCGTCGTTTCCCGCTCCTCCGGCTACCTCTGCCCGTTTCCCTGTCCCTGGCGCCGTCTGCAGCTGCGCCAAGCCGCTGTCGTGGCTCTGCTTCCTGTCGAGCAAGGGAGCCCGCTCGCCCGCATTGACCGCGGCCACTCCACACACGGGCCACGATCCCCCCGCGGCCCGGCGCCCATCTCCACCAACCTGGGCTTGGCCCATGGTGAGAAACCCCCCCAGCCTCTCTCCTGTACTATCGGGCCAGCCAGTTTCGGCCCATTGTGTGTTTTTTCCTTTCCAGCGATTTTAGTATTAATTCCAGAGTCTGCAGTTTTTCAGAAAAATCCTCAATATTCACGCATTTAATAACTCATGAACCGTGCATCGGATTAAAATGATTCAAACATGTAAAATGCTTAGAATTTTGTCTAGTTTCATAATATGCCACTTTCATCCATGTTTAAAATGTTTAAAATGTTGTTTGTTTAAATTTGCTCAAATGCCATGCTAAAATGCTTTATTTCATAACTAAATAACCGTAGCCCCAATTGTAATAAACTTTATATGTAAATGGGGTGGAAAATGCATAGATTAACATGGTGCACTTTATTTTCCTGTTTAACAACAATAAAATATGTTTTAGGGCAGAACAGTACCAAATTCGAAATATGCATATGGGGATTTTCCGGAATTGTTGTTTGTTATTCCGGCCTCATTTAAATTTGCCTACATAGGTAGCTTAATTATGCTTCACCTCTTGCCATGTTTAGCAACATTTAATATTGTTTAGTAGCTTAAACGAGATTAAACTAAATATGTCAATGTGGTGTTTTGTCAATATGAAACTCGTTGCATATTGAGCTCCCACTTAACTTGTTCTATTGTTTGTTGCACTTTGCCATGCCATGCCTCATTAAACCGGACATGCATCATACTTGGTTGAGCATCATTCCATGTCTATGTGTTGTGTGTTTACCTTGTTGTTTGCTTCTTTTCGGTTGTGCTTCTTCTCGTTAGCTCCTGTTTCATTGCGATCGTGAGGATTCGTTCGTCTACGCTTGGTTCATCTTCGTGGCTTCATCTTCTTCATGGACTCGTTCTTCTTCCTAGCAGGATTTCAGGCAAGATGACCGTCACCCTGGATCTCATTACTATCATTTCTATGCTAGTTGCTTCGTTCTATCGCTATGCTGCGCTACCTATCTTTTGCTCTTCAAGCCTCCCAAATTGCCATGTCAGCCTCTAACCTTTTCATCCTTCCTAGCAAACCGTTGCTTGGCTATGTTACCGCTTTGCTCAGCCCCTCTTATAGCGTTGCTAGCTGCAGGTGAAGTTGAAGATTCCTCCATGATGGACATGATTATGTTGGGATATCACAATATATCTTATTTAATTAATGCATCTATATACTTGGTAAAGGGTGGAAGGCTCGGCCTTATGCCTGGTGTTTTGTTCGACTCTTGCCGCCCTAGTTTCCATCATACCGGTGTTATGTTCCCGGATTTTGCGTTCCTTACGCGGTTGTGTGATTTATGGGACCCCCTCGACAGTTCGCTTTGAATAAAACTCCTCCAGCAAGGCCCAACCTTGGTTTTACCATTTGCCTCACCTAGCCCTTTTTCCCTTGGGTTTCTGGAGCCCGAGGGTCATCTTTATTTACCCCCCCCCCCGGCTAGTGCTCGTCGTGAGTGTTGGTCCAACCTGTCAGCCGCCGGTGGCCACCAGGGGCAACTCTGGGATGGCCTACTGGAAGTTTGGACAATCCGGTGTGCCCTGAGAACGAGATATGTGCAGCTCCTATCAGGATTTGTCGGCACATTCGGGCGGGTTTGCTGGTCTTGTTTTACCATTGTCGAAATGTCTTGTAAACCGGGATTCCGAGACTGATCGGGTCTTCCTGGGAGAAGGTATATCCTTCGTTGATCGTGAGAGCTTATCATGGGCTACGTTGGGACACCCCTGCAGGGTATAAACTTTTGAAAGCCGTGCCCGCAGTTATGTGGCAGATGGGAATTTGTTAATGCCGGTTGTAGATAACTTGACACCAGATCCGAATTAAAACGCATCAACCATGTGTGTAGACGTGATGGTCTCTTTTCGGTGGAGTCCGGGAAGTGAACAAGGTTTTGGGTTATGTTTGACGTAAGTAGGAGTTCAGGATCACCTCTTGATCATTGCTAGCTTCATGACCGTTCCGTTGCTTCTCTTCTCGCTCTTATTTGCGTATGTTAGCCACCATATCATGCTTAGTCGCTGCTGCAATCTCACCACTTTACCCCTTCCTTACCCATTAAGCTTTGCTAGTCTTGATACCCATGGTAATGGGATTGCTGAGTCCTCGTGGCTCACAGATTACTACAACAACAGTTACAGGTGCAGGTTATGCGATGATCATGACGCGAGAGCGATGCTTGCTTGTTTGGAGTTCTTCTTCTTCTTCTTCGATCAGGGGATAGGTTCCAGGTCGGCAGCCTGGGCTAGCAGGGTGGATGTCGTTTGAGTTTCTGTTTGTGTTTCATCCGTGGTCGGATGGTGCCCTTATGTAAGATGATGTTGTATTCGTGTGGCATTGTATGCCTTTTGTATGTATCCCCATCTATTATGTAATGTTGATGTAATGATATCCACCTTGCAAAAGCATTTCAATATGCGGGTCTATCCTTGGTGGGACCTTCGAGTTCCTCTTGGATAGGGTCGCATATTGGGCGTGACAAGTTGGTATTAGAGCTTCGACCGACCATAGGAGCCCCCTTGTTTGTTCGCCGTTGTTGAGTCTAGAAAAAAAACTATTTTGAGTCTTAGGATTATATATATCGGAGAGTAGGATTCTTTTTACTCCTCAGTCCCTTCGTCGCTCTAGTGAGGCCTCCTGACGTAGATGTTTTATCTTTCCTCTCCTCAATTTTTTCTCAAATTTTTTTAGGATCTCGCGGGTATCTTGGAATCGTTCCGATATTCTTGTGAGGAGAACATTGTTCTTGGTGCCTCCTGACATTTAGGGGTTGTGGCAGTGTACAGGGAGTTGAGCTCCGAGGTGTTGTCGTCACAATTTTTTTGTTTAAGTTCTGGAATACCTGAGTTTTGCCGACATCGAAAATCTCTTTTATGCAGTTGTTGGTGAGATAACCTCGACGCCACCCAGTACTGGGGAGTTCGGGAGTATTGCCATAGCTCGTATAACGGATGATTTTCGAAGGTTGAGGTACACGATTTCCGGAGTTTTCTAGGTTATGTGTGAAGGAAATATGCCCTAGAGGCAGTAATAAAGTTATTATTTATTTCCTCATATCATGATAAATGTTTATTATTCATGCTAGAATTGTATTAACCAAAAACATAATACATGTGTGAATACATAGACCAACATAATGTCACTAGTATGCCTCTACTTGACTAGCTCGTTAATCAAAGATGGTTATGTTTCCTAACCATAGACATGTGTTGTCATTTGATTAACGGGATCACATCATTAGGAGAATGATGTGATTGACATGACCCATTCCATTATCCTAGCACTTGATCATTTAGTATGTTGCTATTGCTTTCTTCATGACTTATACATGTTCCTGTAACTATGAGATTATGCAACTCCCGTTTACCGGAGGAACACTTTGTGTGCTACCAAACGTCACAACGTAACTGGGTGATTATAAAGGAGCTCTACAGGTGTCTCCAAAGGTACATGTTGGGTTGGCGTATTTCGAGATTAGGTTTTGTCATTCCGATTGTCGGAGAGGTATCTCTGGGCCCTCTCAGTAATGCACATCACTATAAGCCTTGCAAGCAATGTAGCTAATGAGTTAGTTACGGAATGATGCATTACGTAACGAGTAAAGAGACTTGCCGGTAATGAGATTGAACTAGGTTTTGGATACCGACGATCAAATCTCGGGCAAGTAACATACCGATGACAAAGGGAACAACGTATGTTGTTATGCGGTTTGACCGATAAAGATCTTCGTAGAATATGTAGGAGCCAATATGAGCATCCAGGTTCCGCTATTGGTTATTGACCGAGAATAGTTCTAGGTCATGTCTACATAGTTCTCGAACCCATAGGGTCCGCACGCTTAACGTTACGATGACAGTTTTATTATGAGTTTATAAGTTTTGATGTACCGAAGATTGTTCAGAGTGCCGGATGTGATCACGGACATGATGAGGAGTCTCGAAATGGTCGAGAC
Source organism: Triticum aestivum (assembly GCF_018294505.1). Classification (NCBI taxonomy): domain Eukaryota; kingdom Viridiplantae; phylum Streptophyta; class Magnoliopsida; order Poales; family Poaceae; genus Triticum; species Triticum aestivum. The sequence goes on along the minus strand of NC_057795.1, from coordinate 87,513,655 downwards.
ATAAAGATTGATATATTGGAAGCCTATATTTGGATATCGGAATGGTTCCGGGTGAAATCAGGATTTTACCGGAGCACCGGGGGGTTACCGGAACCCTCCCGAGGGTTATTGGGCCTTCATGGGCCCTAAGGGAGAAGAGGAGAGGAGGCAAGAGGTGGGCTGTGCCCCCTCCCCTCCCTAGTCCGAATAGGACAAGGAGAGGGGGGCGGCGCCCCCCCTTTCCTTCCCCTCTTCCTCCTCCTTCCCCCTTCTCCTTCTCCAACTAGGAAAGAAGGGAGTCCTACTCCCGGTGGGAGTAGGTATCCCCCTTGGCGCGCCCTCCTTGGCCGGCTGCCCCCTCCCCCTTGGCTCCTTTATATACGGGGGCAGGGGGGCACCCTAGGACACACAAGTTGATCTTCGTGATCGTTCCTTAGCCGTGTGCGGTGCCCCCTCCACTATATTCCACCTCGGTCATATCGTTGCGGTGCTTAGGCGAAGCCCTGCGTCGGTAGAACATCATCATAGTCACCACGCCGTCGTGCTGACGGAACTCATCCCCGACACTTTGTTGGATCGGAGTCCGGGGATCGTCATCGAGCTGAACGTGTGTTGAACTCGGAGGTGCCGTATGTTCGGTACTTGGATCGGTCGGATCGTGAAGACGTACGACTATATCAACCGCGTTGTCATAACGCTTCCGCTTACGGTCTACGAGGGTACGTGGACAACACTCTCCCCTCTCGTTGCTATGCATCACCATGATCTTGCGTGTGCATAGGATTTTTTTTGAAATTACTACGTTACCCAACAGTGGCATCCGAGCCAGGTTTTATGCGTAGATGTCATATGCACGAGTAGAACACAAGTGAGTTGTGGGCGATACAAGTCATACTGCTTACCAGCATGTCATACTTTGGTTTAGCGGTATTGTGAGATGAAGCGGCCCGGACCGACATTACGCATACGCTTACACGAGACTGGTTTCACTGTTACGAGCACTCGTGCTTAAAGGTGGCTGGCGGGTGTCTGCCCCTCTCACTTTAGCTGAATCGAGTGTGGCTACGCCCGGTCCTTGCGAAGGTTAAAACAACACTAACTTGACGAACTATCGTTGTGGTTTTGATGCGTAGGTAAGGACGGTTCTTGCTCAGCCCATAGCAGCCACGTAAAATTTGCAACAACAAAGTAGAGGACGTCTAACTTGTTTTTGCAGGGCATGTTGTGATGTGATATGGTCAAGATGTGATGCTATATTTTATTGTATGAGATGATCATGTTTTGTAACTGAAGTTATCGGCAACTGGCAGGAGCCATATGGTTGTCGCTTTATTGTATGAAATGCAAACGCCCTGTAATTGCTTTACTTTATCACTAAGTGGTAGCGATAGTCGTAGAAGCAATAGATGGTGTAACGACAATGATGCTACAATGGAGATCAAGGTGTCGCGCCGGTGACGATGGTGATCACGACGGTGCTTCAGAGATGGAGATCACAAGCACAAGATGATGATGGCCATATCATATCACTTATATTGATTGCATGTGATGTTTATCCTTTATGCATCTTATCTTGCTTTGATTGACGGTAGCATTTTAAGATGATCTCTCACTAAATTATCAAGAAGTGTTCTCCCTGAGTATGCACTGTTGCGAAAGTTCTTCGTGCTGAGACACCACGTGATGATCGGGTGTGATAGGCTCTACGTTCAAATACAACAGGTGCAAAACAGTTGCACACGCGGAATACTCAGGTTAAACTTGACGAGCCTAGCATATAACAGATATGGCCTCGGAACACGAAGACCGAAAGGTCGAGTGTGAATCATATAGTAGATATGATCAACATATTGATGTTCACCGTTGAAACTACTCCATCTCACGTGACTATCAGACATGGTGTAGTTGATATGGATCACGTAATCACTTAGAGGACTAGAGGGATGTCTATCTAAGTGGGAGTTCTTCAGTAATATGATTAATTGAACTTAAATTTATCATGAACTTAGTACCTGATAGTATTTTGCTTGTCTATGTTTGTTTTAGATAGATGGCTCGTGCTGTTGTTCCGTTGAATTTTAATGCGTTCCTTGAGAAAGCAAAGTTGAAAGATGATGGTAGCAATTACACGGACTGGGTCCGTAACCTGAGGATTATCCTCATTGCTGCACAGAAGAATTAGGTCCTGGAAGCACCGCTAGGTGCCAGGCATGCTGCCGATGCAACTGACGACGTTAAGAACGTCTGGCAGAGCAAAGCTGATGACTACTCGATAGTTCAGTGTGCCATGCTTTACGGCTTAGAACCGGGTCTTCAACGACATTTTGAACATCATGGAGCATATGAGATGTTCCAGGAGTTGAAGTTAATATTTCAAGCAAATGCCCGGATTGAGAGATATGAAGTCTCCAATAAGTTCTATAGCTGCAAGATGGAGGAGAATAGTTCTGTCAGTGAACACATACTCAAAATGTCTGGGTATAATAATCACTTGATTCAACTAGGAGTTAATCTTCCTGATGATAGTGTCATTGATAGAATTCTTCAATCACTGCCACCAAGCTACAAGAGCTTCATGATGAACTATAATATGCAAGGGATGGACAAGACTATTCCCGAGCTCTTCGCAATGCTAAAAGCCGCGGAGATAGAAATCAAGAAGGAGCATCAAGTGTTGATGGTCAACAAGACCACCAGTTTCAAGAAAAAGGGCAAAGGGAAGAAGAAGGGGAACTTCAAGAAGAACAACAAACAAGTTGCTGCTCAAGAGAATAAACCCAAGTCTGGTCCTAAGCCTGAGACCGAGTGCTTCTACTGCAAGCAGACTGGACACTGGAAGCGGAACTGCCCCAAGTATTTGGCGGATAAGAAGGATGGCAAAGTGAACAAAGGTATATGTGATATACATGTTATTGATGTGTACCTTACTAATGCTCGCAGTAGTACCTGGGTATTTGATACTGGTTCTGTTGCTAATATTTGCAACTCAAAACAGGGACTACGGATTAAGCGAAGATTGGCTAAGGATGAGGTGACGATGCGCGTGGGAAATGGTTCCAAAGTCGAGGTGATTGCGGTCGGCACACTACCTCTACATCTACCATCGGGATTAGTTTTAGACCTAAATAATTGTTATTTGGTGCCAGCGTTGAGCATGAACATTATATCTGGATCTTGTTTGATGCGAGACAGTTATTCATTTAAGTCAGAGAATAATGGTTGTTCTATTTATATGAGTAATATCTTTTATGGTCATGCACCCTTGAAGAGTGGTCTATTTTTATTGAATCTCGATAGTAGTGATACACATATTCATAGTGTTGAAGCCAAAAGATGCAGAGTTGATAATGATAGTGCAACTTATTTGTGGCACTACCGTTTAGGTCATATCGGTATAAAACGCATGAAGAAACTCCATACTGATGGACTTTTGGAATCACTTGATTATGAATCACTTGGTACTTGCGAACCGTGCCTCATGGGCAAGATGACAAAAACGCCATTCTCCGGAACTATGGAGCGAGCAACTGATTTGTTGGAAATCATACATACTGATGTTTGTGGTCCAATGAATGTTGAGTCTCGCGGCGGGTATCGTTATTTTCTCACCTTCACAGATGATTTAAGCAAATATGGGTATATCTACTTAATGAAACACAAGTCTGAAACATTTGAAAAGTTCAAAGAATTTCAGAGTGAAGTGGAAAATCATTGTAACAAGAAAATAAAATTTCTACGATCTGATCGTGGAGGAGAATATTTGAGTTACGAGTTTGGTTTACATTTGAAACAATGCGGAATAGTTTCGCAACTCACGCCACCTGGAACACCACAACGAAATGGTGTGTCCGAATGTCGTAATCGTACTTTACTTGATATGGTGCGATCTATGATGTCTCTTACTGATTTGCCGCTATCATTTTGGGGATATGCTTTAGAGACGGCCGCATTCACGTTAAATAGGGCACCATCAAAATCCGTTGAGACGACACCTCATGAACTGTGGTTTGGCAAGAAACCAAAGTTGTCATTTCTTAAAGTTTGGGGCCGTGATGCTTATGTGAAGAAACTTCAACCAGATAAGCTCGAACCCAAATCGGAGAAATGTGTCTTCATAGGATACCCAAAAGAGACTATTGGGTACACCTTCTATCACAGATCTGAGGGCAATATTTTCGTTGCTAAATTCGGATCCTTTCTAGACAAGGAGTTTCTCTCGAAAGAAGTGAGTGGGAGGAAAGTAGAACTTGATGAGGTAACTGTACCTGCTCCCTTATTGGAATGTAGTTCATCATAAGAACCGGTTCCTGTGACAACTACACCAATTAGTGAGGAAACTAATGATATTGATCATGAAACTTCGGATCAAGTTACTATTGAACCTCGTAGGTCTACCAGAGTAAGATCCACACCAGAGTGGTACGGTATCCTATTCTGGAGGTCATGTTACTTGACCATGACGAACCTATGAACTATGAGGAAGCGATGATGAGCCCAGATTCCGCAAAATGGCTAGAGGCCATGAAATCTGATATGGGATCCATGTATGAGAACAAAGTATGGACTTTGGTTGACTTGCCCGATGATCGGCAAGCCATTGAGAATAAATGGATCTTTAAGAAGAAGACTGACGCTGATGGTAATGTAACTGTCTATAAAGCTCGACTTGTTGCGAAAGGTTTTCGACAAGTTCAAGGGGTTGACTACGATGAGACTTTCTCACCCGTAGCGATGCTTAAGTCTGTCCGAATCATGTTAGCAATTGCTGCATTTTATGATTATGAAATTTGGCAAATGGACGTCAAAACTGCATTCTTGAATAGATTTCTGGAAGAGTTGTATATGATGCAACCAGAAGGTTTTGTTGATCCAAAAGGTGCTAAAAAAGTGTGCAAGCTCCAGCGATCCATTTATGGACTGGTGCAAGCATCTCGGAGTTGGAATAAACGCTTTGATAGTGTGATCAAAGCATATGGTTTTATACAGACTTTTGGAGAAGCCTGTATGTACAAGAAAGTGAGTGGGAGCTCTGTAGCATTTCTTATATTATATGTAGATGGCATATTATTAATTGGAAATGATACAGAATTTCTGGATAGCATAAAGGGATACTTGAATAAAAGTTTTTCTATGAAAGACCTCGGTGAAGCTGCTTACATATTGGGCATCAAGATTTATAGAGATAGATCAAGACACTTAATAGGACTTTCACAAAGCACATACCTTGATAAAGTTTTGAAAAAGTTCAAAATGGATCAGGAAAAGAAAGGGTTCTTGCCCATACTACAAGGTGTGAAGTTGAGTCAGACTTAATGCCCGACCACAACAGAAGATAGAGAGAAAATGAAAGATGTTCCCTATGCTTCAGCCATAGGATCTATCATGTATGCAATGCTGTGTACCAGACCTGACATGTGCTTAGCAATAAGCTTGGCAGGAAGGTACCAAAGTAATCTAGGAGTGGATCACTGGACAACGGTCAAGAACATCCTGAAATACCTGAAAAGGACTAAGGATATGTTTCTCGTATATGGAGGTGACAAAGAGCTAGTCATAAATGGTTACGTCGATGCAAGCTTTGACACTGATCCGGACGATTCTAAATCGCAAATCGGATACGTGTTTTTATTAAACGGTGGAGCTGTAAGTTGGTGCAGTTCTAAACAAAGCGTCGTGGCTGGATCTACATGTGAAGCGGAGTACATAGCTGCTTCGGAAGCAGCAAATGAAGGAGTCTGGATGAAGGAGTTCATTTCCGAGGGTGTCATACCTAGTGCATTGGGACCAATGAAGATCTTCTGTGACAATACTGGTGCAATTACCTTAGCAAGGGAATCCAGATTTCACAAGAGGACCAAGCACATCAAGAGACGCTTCAATTCCATCCGGGACCAAGTCCAGGTGGGAGACATAGAGATTTGCAAGATACATACGGATCTGAATGTTGCAGACCCATTGACTAAGCCTTTTCCACGAGCAAAACATGATCAACACCAAGACTCCATGGGTGTTAGAATCATTACTGTGTAATCTAGATTATTGACTCTAGTGCAAGTGGGAGACTGAAGGAAATATGCCCTAGAGGTAGTAATAAAGTTATTATTTATTTCCTCATATCATGATAAATGTTTATTATTCATGCTAGAATTGTATTAACCGAAAACATAATACATGTGTGAATACATAGACCAACATAACGTCACTAGTATGCCTCTACTTGACTAGCTCGTTAATCAAAGATGGTTATGTTTCCTAACCATAGACATGTGTTGTCATTTGATTAATGAGATCACATCAGTAGGAGAATGATGTGATTGACATGACCCATTCCATTAGCCTAGCACTTGATCGTTTAGTATGTTGCTATTGCTTTCTTCATGACTTATACATGTTCCTGTAACTATGAGATTATGCAACTCCCGTTTATCGGAGGAACACTTTGTGTGCTACCAAACGTCACAACGTAACTGGGTGATTATGAAGGAGCTCTACAAGTGTCTCCAAAGGTACATGTTGGGTTGGCGTATTTCGAGATTAGGTTTTGTCACTCCGATTGTCGGAGAGGTATCTCTGGGCCCTCTTGGTAATGCACATCACTATAAGCCTTGCAAGCAATGTAGCTAATGAGTTAGTTACGGAATGATGCATTATGCAACGAGTAAAGAGACTTGCCGGTAATGAGATTGAACTAGGTATTGGATACCGACGATCGAATCTCGGGCAAGTAACATACCGATGACAAAGGGAACAACGTATGTTGTTATGCGGTTTGACCGATAAAGATCTTCGTAGAATATGTAGGAGCCAATATGAGCATCCAGGTTCCGCTATTGGTTATTGACAGAGAATAGTTCTAGGTCATGTCTACATTGTTCTCGAACCCGTAGGGTCCACACGCTTAACGTTACGATGACAGTTTTATTATGAGTTTATAAATTTTGATGTAACGAAGATTGTTCGGAGTCCCAGATGTGATCACGGACATGACGAGGAGTCTCAAAATGGCCGAGACATAAAGATTGATATATTGGAAGCCTATATTTGGATATCGGAATGGTTCCGGGTGGAATCGGGATTTTACCGGAGCACCGGGGGGTTACCGGAACCCTCGCGGGGGTTATTGGGCCTTCATGGTCCCTAAGGGAGAAGAGGAGAGGAGGCAAGAGGTGGGCTGCGCCCCCTCTCCTCCCTAGTCCAAATAGGACAAGGAGAGGGGGGCGGTGCCCCCCCTTTCCTTCCCCTCTTCCTCCTCCTTCCCCCTTCTCCTTCTCCAACTAGGAAAGAAGGGAGTCCTACTCCCGGTGGGAGTAGGACTCCCCCTTGGCGCGCCCTCCTTGGCCGGCCGCCCCCTCCCCCTTGGCTCCTTTATATACGGGGGCAGGGGGGCACCCTAGGACACACAAGTTGATCTTCGTGATTGTTCCTTAGCCGTGTGCGGTGCCCCCTCCACTATATTCCACCTCGGTCATATCGTTGCGGTGGTTAGGCAAAGCCCTGCGTCAATAGAACATCATCATCGTCACCACGCTGTCGTGCTGACAGAACTCATCCCCGACACTTTGCTGGATCGGAGTCCGGGGATCGTCATCGAAATGAACGTGTGCTGAACTCGGAGGTGCCGTACGTTCGGTACTTGGATCGGTCGGATCGTGAAGACGTATGACTACATCAACCGCGTTGTCATAACGCTTCCGCTTATGGTCTACGAGGGTTCGTGGACAACACTCTCCCCTCTCGTTGCTATGCATCACCATGATCTTGCGTCCGCGTAGGAATTTTTTTGGAATTACTACGTTACCCAACAATGTGTTGACGGATGGATACAGCTGGATGTAGGGATTGTTAGTTTGGGTGAGATATATTGCTTCCCCTGTATCCCCAACACCAGATTGCATAACCAAAAAGTTTCGGGAGTTTATAGGTGGGAATTCAAGTAGCTCCTAGAATATCTTTCCGACAGATGCAGGATATGGGATTGGGTAAATCTCTATCATATGTATTTGTTCTGGCTTATTCTACAAGCCAAATCCTTTGTTTTGTTTTATTTGTGGTATTCGAGTTGCTTCAAAGTCAAGTGTTGATTTGATACCTTTCCTAAACGGTATTCTCATATTGCTATGTGAATAATAATCCTTCTTGATCATCGAGGTTGTCATGTTAATTCTTCTCCAACCGGCGTGCTTCTTTTCAAGTGGATCCGATCATTTCAACATTCGCAAGATCAATTCTAAGTTTTCTCAACGGTATCCGTTTCATCCGTCCCCAAGTTGCCTATGTTTTCCTCTCCTCCCACCCTTTTTCTTCAAGGACTCAGATTTCTTAATCAAGTATCCTTTTCTTTGTGGGAAGTCTCTTCATTCTTTTCTGTCAAGGTTCTTATCCGGTGATTCTCAAGAAGATGCCCAGGAAGCTTCAAGTTTATCATTCTTTGCTCTCTTTTCTTCTCCGGTGGATTCAATTCAAGCTTTGTCGATCATATCCTTTCCTCGTTTAAAATGTTTTCTCATGCCGGTGCACCTCTTAATCATCCACCTCCTGCTATTCATGGTTATCTGGAGTGCTGAAGATATCCCAGAAGATTCAAGTTTCTATTCGTAATCCTTTCAAGCTATTTCAAGCCATTTAATTCAACCGGTGCAATCTCTCTTTTCAAGCAATCTTTTCAACAGTGTTTCTTTGGAGTGGGCCCTAACCCACAGGTCTTTTCCCAAGATCTTACCTAGCCCTTCTAATTTTCTCGGAGCTATTCCCAAATTCTTTTCGAAGTTTGACGTAAGAATGAATTTCATCAGTCAGATGCCTTTCCAAGATCGATTTCAAATCATTTTCATTGTTGCCTCAACCTCTTCGCTTCTCATTCTCCCGGAGTATCTCAACAATTCATGGTGGTGGTTCTCATCATCATTCTCAACATTTGAAGACCGAAGAAGGATTTCTCTTAAACCTTGCTCCATTCTTTTCAAGATGCATAGTTCAAGCTTGATGCCATCCTCTCATAATTGTTTTTGATTGTAAGAATTCTTTTCACCATCCGGAGCATTTCATGAGTTGTTTCCATTTCTTTCCTCCGAAGGCCATCATGTCATAATTCTTCATTCTCAGCATGTAGCTATCTTTCTCCAAATCTTACCGGTGAATCGTTTAAATATCCTCTAATCAGTTCGTGATCTCTTTGTTCTCATGTATCTAAATCCCCTCAAGTATCTTCATTCGTTTTCCAATTCTTCCCGGTGAATTCTGCCTTTGCTACATTCATTTTCAATTCTTACGGTGGTTCGTTTAAGATTTCTCTTCCTTCATTATCATATCAATTCATTTGTTCTTTCAATCCTACCGGTGATTCATGAAGACCTTCTCAAGTTTGCGATATGTCACTTCTCAATCGCTTTTCAAGAAGAATAAGTAGTATGAAAAATCCGTTGCTTGTCATCAATTAAATTTTATGAAGGATAAGCATACAATAAATCTTATTCTTATTTCCTCGAGGTGACTCAATTCTTTTTACGGAGATTATTCATGATGAATAAATTCTTGATTACAAGTGATTCATCTTTCTTTCCAGAGTTGGTCATCATATCACATTCTCGGTTCGAGATGCTTCATCTTTTCTTTTCTGGAGTTCCAAGTTTTCCGCATTATCGACGCGAAGCTCCATCTAAATCATTGCAAGGCTTCACCTTGTGTTTTCAACTTCTCCTTCTTTTATCATCCTTTTATTACCGGAGTTCTTCATTGAGGCTCTACATGGTGGTTCATCAAGGATTCTCTTCAATCTTCAATTGTTCTTCAAGGTTTCTCTCGAAGTATGACCCGCCAAGCTATACTCTAAACTAAACATGGTGGGGAGTTCAAGCATTCTTCATCTTGCATCCAAAGTGCAATTCTTCCTACCTTATCTTTTGAGGCGGTGTTATGCCATTCTTGATAATTTTCCTTCGTGTTTCATGATTCACAAGTTTTCAAGACTGACATATTTAAATCCATCATTTTCTGTTCGTTCAAGAGATCTTTTCAACCAATCAATCTTTTGTTGGAGTTATATTGGGTTATATTTCACCTAAAGCCTTCCCTAAGGAATGTTGCTATTTGTGGTGATTACGCATGACCCAAGCTTGCTGTTTATCCTCTTGGTGGAAGAAGTTTTCATCTCTTTGTTGATCTCAAGCAAGCAATTGTTTTCGTTAGTGGCAGATTTTCACCTCAAGTTTTGAGATTTTTCCATAAACCCACGAGGATCATATCCTTTCATATTGATCTTCCAACAACTCTGTTATAACCTTCTTGAAGGGTGCTTTCCAAGCTCATTTGTGGCTGAAGTTGTCATTTCCTTCTCCATTCTCTTATTCCAACGATCTAACTTCTATTCTTTCGTTACAGAGGCATTGTGATGCTGTGCTCTTCACCCATCACCTCGTTTTGTGAGGATCGTGTTCTTTTCTTGCTTATCCATTTAACTGGAGTGTTGTATCATCTCTTCAATATCTTTTCATCTCATCAAGTTTTCTTCTCTTTTCTACCGGAGTGCTGTCCAAATTCTGCCATTCTTGTTCCTTGGATATCTCATTATACTGATGTGGTCATATTCTTTTCGTTCGTGAAGCTCTTATTTCCATGTCTTTCAACCTTCAAGTTCTCGTAATACTCCTTGTTCCTCTTTTCTACCTGATTGTTTGCAATCTCGTTCATCTCTGTTGTACTCTTTCTTTTAAATTGCTCAACCTCTCAAGGTTCGTGGTTTCACTTGTTCGTCAAAGAAGCAACTTAGTTTTACCTCTTCTCTTCCTCTTTCGTTTCTCTCCGGTGCCATCCTAGATCTCGGGACGAGATCCTCTCGTAGTGGTGGAGTGTTGTAACGCCCCGGATACAACTTTCCATATTCGTAACTCCAACTCTTGCCTTTTCCAGAGATGCGATATGATAATTCCTTCGTGGTCGGGTTTTTGTTTTTTTTTATTTTTTTTGTTCATGTCATGCATTTCATCTCATGGCATCATATGCACTGCATCCACATGTTTTCATAAAGCTTGCCTCCGTTCGTAGTTGCCGCGTCCCCCCTTGTCTCCGTTGTCCGTTCTGAGACCAACCGGGTTTTTCGAGTCCCTCTTGTCTGGCCGCTTAATCTCTTTGCTCAATGCTCGAACCCCTCGCTTGCTCGCCCGAAACTTCCCCGAACCCGAACCGCACGGTCATGACCGATGGGTCCGGATCATCACCAAACATCTCTAAATCATCATCGGTTTCTCTTTCGGACTCCCTAGCTATTTTATTTGTGACCATCCGATTACGATCGGAGGGACCTAACCGTCCTAAACTGTTTTCATCTGTTATAAATATAAGGACCAACCCTAGATACTAGGGGTCTTGTCCCATCGATCCCACCGCGCCGCCACTCCACCTGGTTTCCTCGGGATCCCTCTCGGACCAACCAACTGCTCCTCCTCGATCCAGATGCCAGCAGCCCCCCTCGATCCACTCCACGCCGACCCTCATCGCCGTGCTCCCGTGCTTCCCGAGCGCCTCCTACTCCCTGTTCGATCCCCAGCCACCTTGACCGCGCCTGAGTCCAGCAGCTCCACCACCAAGCCGCTCCCTCGCCTGCGCCCCGATCCCCTGCACCACCTCGCCGGAGCTCCTCTCCAGCATGCCGCCCGCAAGCAGCAGTAGCAACCAGGCCGAACCCGCGACCTCTTCTCCTCCTGTTTTCCCCTCTATCTCTCTCTCACAGTGGCCCCCTCTCTCTCCTTCACAGGAACAATAGAAGCACCCCCGCGCCATGGGCTCGCTGAGCTCTGACCGCGCCAAGCTGCCGTCTCCTACCTTGCCGTCCCGTCCCCGCGACGCCGTCCAGGACCCAGCCGGCCTCCCCTGCTCCTGCTGCGCGAGGAGGACGACGCATCCAGCGAGCGCCCGCTCGCCCCAGCCACGTTGACCGCCTGCCTCGGAACTGCTTCCAGCCGCGCCATCGCCCGTTCGGTCCTCATCTCCTTCGAACCCCGCGGCGAGCTCCTCAAGTCCTGCGCCGCCCGCCAACTCCAGTCTCCGGCCAGATCTGTTGAGCCCCGGCCATCTTCGTCGTTTCCCGCTCCTCCGGCTACCTCCGTCCGTTTCCACGTCCCCGGCGCCGTCTGCAGCTGCGCCAAGTCGCCGTCGTGGCTCTGCTTCCTGTCGAGCAGAGGAGCCCGCTCGCCCGCGTTAACTGCGGCCACTCCACGCGCGGGCCACGATCCTCCCGCGCCCCGGCTCCCATCTCCACCAATCTGGGCTTGGCCCATGGTGAGAAATTCCCCAGCCTCTCTCCTGTACTATCAGGCCAGCCAGTTTCAGCCCGTTGTGTGTTTTTTTCCTGTCCAGCGATTTTAGTATTTATTCCAGAGTCTGCAGTTTTTCAGAAAAATCCTCAATATTCATGCATTTAATAACTCATGAACCGTGCATCGGATTAAAATGATTCAAACATGTAAAATGCTTAGAATTTTGTCTAGTTTCATAATATGACATTTTCATCCATGTTTAAAATGTTTAAAATGTTGTTTGTTTAAATTTGCTCAAATGCCATGCTAAAATGCTTTATTTCATAACTAATTAACCGTAGCTCCAATTGTAATAAACTTTACATGTAAATGGGGTGAACAAATGCATAGATTAACATGGTGCACTTTATTTTCCTATTTAACAACAATAAAATATGTTTTAGGGCAGAACAGTACCAAATTCGAAATATGCATATGGGGATTTTCCGGAATTGTTGTTTGTTGTTCCGGCCTCATTTAAATTTGCCTAGATATGTAGCTTAATTATGCTTCAACTCCTGCCATGTTTAACAACATTTAATATTGTTTGGTAGCTTAAACGAGATTAAACTAAATATGTCAATGTGGTGTTTTGTCAATATGCAACTCGTTGCATATTGAGCTCCACTTAACTTGTAGTATTGTTTGTTGCACTTTGCCATGCCATGCCTCATTAAACCGGACATGCATCATACTTGGTTGAGCATCATTCCATGTCTATGTGTTGTGTGTTTACCTTGTTGTTTGCTTCTTTCCGGTTGTGCTTCTTCTCGTTAGCTCCTGTTTCGTTGCGATCATGAGGATTCGTTCGTCTACGCTTGGTTCATCGTTGTGGTTTCATCTTCTTCATGGACTCGTTCTTCTTCCTAGCAGGATTTCAGGCAAGATGACCGTCACCCTGGATCTCATTACTATCATTGCTATGCTAGTTGCTTCGTTCTATCGCTATGCCGTGCTACCTATCTTTTGCTCTTCAAGCCTCCCAAATTGCCATGTCAGCCTCTAACCTTTTCATCCTTCCTAGCAAACCATTGCTTGGCTATGTTACCGCTTTGCTCAGCCCCTCTTATAGCGTTGCTAGCTGCAGGTGAAGTTGAAGATTGCTCCATGATAGACAGGATTATGTTGGGATATCACAATATCTCTTATTTAATTAATGCATCTATATACTTGGTAAAGGGTGGAAGGCTCGGCCTTATGCCTGGTGTCTTGTTCCACTCTTGCCACCCTAGTTTCCGTCATACCGGTGTTATGTTCCCGGATTTTGCGTTCCTTACGTGGTTGGGTGATTTATGGGACCCCCTCGACAGTTCGCTTTGAATAAAACTCCTCCAGCAAGGCCCAACCTTGGTTTTACCATTTGCCTCACCTAGCCCTTTTTCCCTTGGGTTTCTGGAGCCTGAGGGTCATCTTTATTTACCCCCCCCCCCGGGCCAGTGCTCGTCGTGAGTGTTGGTCCAACCTATCAGCCGCCGGTGGCCACCAGGGGCAACTCTAGGATGGCCTACCGGAAGTTTGGACAATCCGGTGTGCCCTGAGAACGAGATATGTGCAGCTCCTATCAGATTTTGTCGGCACATTCGGGCGGCTTTACTGGTCTTGTTTTACCATTGTCGAAATGTCTTGTAAACCGGGATTCCGAGACTGATCGGGTCTTCCTGGAGAAGGTATATCCTTCGTTGATCGCGAGAGCTTATCATGGGATAAGTTTGGACACCCCTGCAGGGTATAAACTTTCAAAAGCCGTGGCCGTGGTTATGTGGCAGATGGGAATTTCTTAATGTCCGGTTGTAGATAACTTGACACCAGATCCGAATTAAAACGCATCAACCGCGTGTGTAGCCGTGATGGTCTCTTTTCGGTGGAGTCCGGGAAGTGAACACAGTTTTGGGTTATGTTTGACGTAAGTAGGAGTTCAGGATCACCTCTTGATCATTGCTAGCTTCATGACCGTTCTGTTGCTTCTCTTCTCGCTCTTATTTGCGTATGTTAGCCACCATATCATGCTTAGTCGCTGCTGCAATCTCACCACTTTACCCCTTCCTTACCCATTAAGCTTTGCTAGTCTTGATACCCATGGTAATGGGATTGCTGAGTCCTCGTGGCTCACAGATTACTACAACAACAGTTGCAGATGCAGGTTATGCGATGATCATGACGCAAGAGTGATGCTTGCTTGTTTTGGAGTTCTTCTGCTTCTTCTTCGATCAGGGGATAGGTTCTAGGTCGGCAGCCTGGGCTAGCAGGATGGATGGCGTTTGAGTTTCTGTTTGTGTTTCATCCGTAGTCGGATGGTGCCCTTATGTAAGATGATGTTGTATTCGTGTGGCATTGTATGCCTTTTTTATGTATCCCCATCTATTATGTAATGTTGATGTAATGATATCCACCTTGCAAAAGTGTTTCAATATGCGGGTCTATCCTTGGTGGGACCTTCGAGTTCCTCTTGGATAGGGTCGCATATTGGGCGTGACACATCCTCTCAAGCTCGTGTTCTATTCCTCCATGTTTCAGCTGGAGTGCTGCCTAAATCCTTTCAGTCTTATTCGTTTCTTATCTCGTTCTAACCGGAGTGGTTTCATAGTCTATCTGATTCTGCGAGCTTTCGATTCTCGTCATTTAACTCTTCTTATCGAGTGCTCTCGATTCTTTGCTTCTTCTCTTGAGTTCTTGTTTCACGTTATCCCTTTTCCCTTCCGTCTCGGTCCTAAGATCTCGGGATAAGATCTCTTGTTAGTGGAGGAGTGTTGTAATGCCCCGGATTTGATTCGCCAGGTGTCAACCAGTTATTCACCGTTGTTGCCATGTCATTTGCTTGTGTGTTGCATTTTTCCATGTCATCATGTGCATCTCATTTTGCATACGTATTCGTCTCATGCATCCGAGCATTTTCCCCGTTGTCCGTTTTGCAATCCGGCACTCCTATGTCCTCCGGCGTCCCCCTTTTGTCTCTTGTTGTGAGCTGGTGTTAAACATTCTTCGAATGGTCAGTGATTTGCCAAGCGGCCTTGGTACACCACCGGTAGACCGCCTGTCAAGTTTCGTGCCATTTGGAGTCCGTTTGATACTCCAACGGTTAACCGGGGAACCGTAAAGCCCTCTTTATGTTGCAGCCCAACACCCCTTCATAACATCCCAATAACCCATCCAAACCCCATCCATGCTCTTGGTCTCTCGATCACGATCGCGTGGCCGAAAACCGCTCCTCATTTGGAGTCTCCTAGATCCCTCTACCTATAGAAACACCCCCTCCCCCGAATTTCCGGATCAATTTCACCCCTAACCCTAGCTCCACCCTCCTCTTCGCCGCCGGACACGCCCGTCCCGTGCCAGACATGTCCAGCGCCGTTGCCCCGTCCAATCCCACCGCGCCACCTGTCCTCCGCCGCCGTCCCCGCGCCGCCGGCCAGCGGAGCCCATCCGGGGCCCGCGCGGGCCCAGATCTCGCCGCCGCCTGGCCCGTCCCCATCGCCGGCTAGCCCGCGAGGCCCGAGACGCCCTGACCTCGCCCCGGAGCTCCCCGCCGGAGCCTCCCGTGCCCTACCGCCTCTTCCCGCCAGCGACCCCGCCTCCCGGCGCGCCTCACCGCCCGCGCCGGCCTGGGCCGCCGCCGCCTCGCGACCCCGTCATCGGACCTCATCCCCGCCGCCAGCGCCTCCCGCTCGCGCCTGGGTGCCCCGCGCCGCCGGAGCCCATCGGGCTCGCCGGAGCACGCCGGTGCTGCCCCGCCGCTTCACTCCAGCGCCGCCGCCCCACGCCTCACCACCGCGTCCCCACGCGCTCTCGTGCTTCCTCTCCTCCGCCCCCGGCCAGATCCGGCCGCGGGAGGTCCGGCTCCGCCTCCCCGGCGTCTTCCCTGTCTTCTCCGGCATCTACTCCGGCGAACCCCGGCGAACCTCGAAATCCATGCAAATCTGAGGTTGACCCCGTTTTCCTCCAAGTCCCCGAATTATTTCATCTCATGTGTGTTATTTGACCTGTCATATCTCGTTGCATACTGCTCTGTTTCGTGCGCATGATATATCGAAATGTTCATCATGAGATGCTCTTCATTTCATTCCATTGTGCCATGCTTGTTTGAGTTCATCTTGTTTCCCTAATCATCGTTGCAAGAGTGCATGTTGATGTTAACCTGCTAAAACTGTTATAACTTGCTGTTTTGTTTTTTTCATTGCATTTTGTGTGTGCATCCTATGAGCTTGATGTCTACATGAGTTTTGAGCAACATCATGCCATCTTTACAGTGCTACAATCCATGTATTTTGGTGAGTCTTGTAGTGAGTCCATCGAGCTCGTGAAGTAGGGTACTTGCTGTTACTGTTTTGCTAGTCTGATTCTGTTATATTATGATGCTATGTACACCTGCTACTACAGGTCATTCTTTGCACAATCTGGAGATGTTCACTAAGGATGTTTTGTTATACATGTCATGATCTATCCATTCATGCCCATGGTTGCATATATAGCCTGCTGTAACATGTTGTTATCTTGCTCCAAACTTGCTAAATAATGTTGCTGTCAGCCTGTTAACATTAAGTTCAGTTTTGCCATGTGTTTTGCTAGTGATCCATGCACCCTATGAACTTGTTCTTTCCATTCTTAGCTTCTCAAACATGTATTATTACTGTTTGTCACCTTGTAATGCCATGTAATGCCCTGTGGTGAGTGGTACAAGCTCGACAACATGTCTACTTTATTGTTGTTCCTGCCATGTCTGAATCTGTCATATCATTTGCCATGTTTGCATGGATGCTACCATATTTTCTGTTCATCTTTGGAATTAGTTCAGTAAGGGAGTTTTGTTCTTTGTCTTTAGTACTAGCATGCCATTCCTTTGTTTGTAATGGTAAGTTCTGTAGAATGTTGTTTGGTAGCTCTAAAGATTGCAACCTGATGTTATTTCTGCCAAGTCTGAAACTGTTATAATTTGCAATCTTGCGATGTCCTTTTGAGCATGTTCAAGTGATTTCCGGGGATAGCTCAGTGTTCATGTTTTGTTATACTTTACCTGTACTTCATGTCTATGCCTTTTGTTTTCACGTTGAGATGCTATAGCATATTGTTTTGATGCTTGCAAGATGCCTAGTTGCTGTTTTGACAGCTTGTCCTTTAAACTTGTAGTGCATGTGTTGAACCGTTGCTCCGTTTTGAGTGTGCTCTATATGAAACTTGCTTGATTTTGCATGTAGTTTCATATTATCATGTTGCATCCTTGTTTTGAGGTGTTTGCTTGATGTTTGTATGCATTTTGTATCAATGCCAAGTTTAACTTGTTTTGCTCATATCTTCTAGGCCGTAGCTTCAAATTAAATGAACTTTGTATGTAAATTGACTAGAATTTTGTGTAGATCTTCGTGGTGCATATTAACTTGCTGTTTAACAACTTGAACATAAGGTTTATTCAGTTCTGGACCAATTTCTAAATTTGCATATGAGGGTTTACCGGAATTGTTATATGTTGTTTCCGGCCTCATTTAAACTTGCTTTGATGTGTTGTTCTTGTCTGCATCATCTCTTGCCATGAGTAGATTCATGTAGTTCTGTCTTGCATCATACTTGGTTGAGAATCATGTCATGTATATGTGTGGTGTGTTTACCATGTTGTGTGCTTCTTCTCGATAGTTCCTGTTTCATTGCGATCGTGAGGATTCGTTCGTCTACGCTTGGTTCGGCTTCATATGTTCGTCTTCTTCATGGACTCGTTCTTCTTCCTTGCAGGAATTCAGGCAAGATGACCGCTACCCTGGATCTCACTACTATCATTGCTATGCTAGTTGCTTCGTTCTATCGCTTTGCTGCGCTACCTATCACTTGTCCTTCAAGCCTCCCAATTTGCCATGTCAGCCTCTATCCTTTTTCACCCTTCCTAGCAAACCGTTGTTTGGCTATGTTACCGCTTTTGCTCAGCCCCTCTTATAGCATTGCTAGTTGCAGGAGAAGATTAAGATTGCCCCATGGTGGATAGGATTATGTTGGGATATCACAATATCTCTTATTTAATTAATGCATCTATATACTTGGTAAAGGCTGGAAGGCTCGGCCTTATGCCTGGTGTTTTGTTCCACTCTTGCCGCCCTAGTTTCCGTCATATCGGTGTTATGTTCCCGGATTTTGCATCCCTTACGCAGTTGGGTGATTTATGGGACCCCCTGGACAGTTCGCTTTGAATAAAACTCCTCCAGCAAGGCCCAACCTTGGCTTTACCATTTGCCTCACCACCACCAACTTTTCCCTTGGGAGTCGCTCTCTCTCGGGTCATCTTTATTCAGCCCCCCGGGCCAATGCTTCTCTATGTGTTGGTCCGAACTAGAGCCACTTGCAGCGCCTCCTCGGGGAAACTTGAGGTCTGGTTTTAGTTGTACATAGTGTTCATCCGGTGTTGCCCTGAGAACGAGATATGTGCAGCTCCTCTATCGGGATGTCGGCGCATCGAGCGGTCTTGCTGGACTTGTTTTACCATTGTCGAAATGTCTTGTAAACCGGGATTCCGAGACTGATCGGGTCTTCCTGGGAGAAGGATTATCCTTCGTTGACCATGAGAGCTTGTGATGGGCTAAGTTGGGACACCCCTGCAGGGTTATAAACTTTGGAGAGCCGTGCCCGCGGTTATGTGGCAGATGGGAATTTGTTAATGTCCGGTTGTAGATAACTTGACACCAGATCTGAATTAAAACGCATCAACCGTGTGTGTAGCCTTGATGGTCTCTTCTCGGTGGAGTCCGGGAAGTGAACAGGATTTTGGGTTATGTTTGACGTAAGTAGGAGTTTAGGATCACCTCTTGATCATTGCGAGCTTCACGACCGTTCCGTTTGCTCTCTTCTCGCTCTTACTTGCGTATGTTAGCCACCATATCATGCTTAGTCGCTGCTGCAACCTCACCACTTTACCCCTTCCTTTCCCGTTAATCCTTGCTAGTCTTCATACCCATGGTTATGGGATTACCGAGTCCTCGTGGCTCACAGATTACTGCAACAAAAGTTGCAGGTACAGGTTATGCGATGATCATGACGAGAGAGCAATGTTTTCTTGTTTTACAGTTCTTCTTCTGCTTCTTCTTTGATCAGGGGATAGGTTCCATGTCGGCAGCCTGGGCTAGCAGGGTGGATGTCGTTTGAGTTTCTGTTTGTGTTTCATCCGTAGTCGGATGGTGCTCTTATGTAAGTTGATGTTGTATTCGCGTGGCATTGTATGGCTTTTTGTATGTATCCCCATCTATTATGTAATGTTGATGTAATGATATCCACCTTGCCGAAGCGTATCAATATGCGGTTCTATCCTTGGTGGGACCTTCGAGTCTCTTTAGGATAGTATCGCATATTGGGCGTGACATGACCATAGAAGCATGTTACTAGTGAGTTTAAGTTCACCTTTAACTCTAGCCATATAATCACTCAAGCGTCCAATCATAGAAGCATTACTTTTTAATTGTCTACCAACATAAGCATTGAAGTTTTCTTGTTTAGCCATAAAGTCACCAAATTCATCTAAGCATTGGCTAGCAAACTTAGTAGACGGGATTTCAACTTTATCATATCCATAGAGGGAATTTGCCTTTACTACCTGTGTCGGGTTATCAAGATCATGTATTTCTTCAATAGGTATTAAGGCCATGTATTTCTTCAACATGAGGTAAATTCTTAACATCTTCAGCTTTAATACCTTTTTCTTTCATAGATTTATTTGCCTCTTGCATATCTTCAAGACTGAGAAATAGAACACCCCTTTTCTTTGGATTTGGCTTAGGAGTTGGCTCAGGAAGTGTCCAATTATTTTCATTGGTCAACATATTATTCAATAGCAATTCAGCTTGACGACTGTTCTTTCCCTGAAAACACAACCAGCACAACTATCCAAATGGTCTTTGGAAGCATCGGTTAGTCCGTTATAAAGGATATCAAGTATTTCATTTTTCTTAAGAGGATGATCAGGCAATGGATTAAGTAGTCGGAGAAGGCTCCCCCAAGCTTGTGGGAGACTCTCTTCTTCAATTTGCACAAAATTATATATTTCCCTCCAGGCAGCTTGATTCTTATGAGCAGGGAAATATTTAGCAGAGAAGTAGTAAATCATATCCTGGGGACTACACACACAACCAGGATCAAGAGAATTAAATCAAGTTTTAGCATCACCCTTTAATGAGAATGGAAATATCTTAAGGATATAATAGTAGCGAGATTTTTCATCATTAGTGAATAGGGTGGCTATATCATTCAATTTAGTAAGATGTGCCACAACAGTTTCAGATTCATAGCCATAAAAAGGATTTGATTCAATCAAAGTAATTATCTCAGGATCGACAAAGAAATCATAATCCTTATCAGTAACAAAGATAGGTGAAGTTACAAAAGGAGGGTCATATTTCATTCTAGAATTCAGAGATTTCTGTTTCAGTTTAGCTAATAACTTCTTAAGATCAGATCTATCACTGCAAGCAAGAAAATCTCTTGCAGTTTCTTCATCCATAACATAACCCTCAGGAACAATAGGCAATTCATATTTAGGGGGAGAACCTTCATCATCACTATCTTCAATAATATCAGTTTCAAGAATTTCATTCTCTCTAGCCCTAGCAAGTTGTTCATCAAGATATTCACCTAATGGCATAGTAGTATCATGCAAAGAAGTAGTTTCATCATAAGTATCATGTATAGTAGAAGTGGCATCATCAATAACATGTGACATATCAGAATCGATAGCAGAAGCAGGTTTAGGTGTCGCAGGCTTACTCACAACAGAAGTAGAATCAAGCGCAGAGCTAGATGGCAGTTCCTTAACTCCCCTCGTAGTTGAGGGATAAATCTTAGTTCTTTCAACTTTCAAGTTCTTCATAGTGATCAGCAGATATAAATCCCAAGTGACTCAAAGAATAGAGCTACGCTCCCCGGCAACGGTGCCAGAAAATAGTCTTGATAATCCCCAAGTATAGGGGATCGCAACAGTTTTCGAGGGTAGAGTATTCAACCCAAATTTATTGATTCGACACAAGGGGAGCCAAAGAATATTCTCAAGCATTAGCAGTTGAGTTGTCAATTCAACCACACTTGGATAACTTAGTATCTGCAGAAAAGTATTTAGTAGCAAGGTAGTATGGAAGTAACTGTAACAGTGGCAAAAGTAACAGTAGCAGTTTTGTAGTAATTGTAACAGTAGCAACGGTAAAGTAAATAAGCAAAGCACAATATGTGAAAAGCTCATAGGCATTGGATCTGTGATGGATAATTATGTTGGATGCGATTCCTCATGTAATAGTTATAACATAGGGTGACACAGAACTAGCTCCAGTTCATCAATGTAATGTAGGCATGTATTCTGAATATAGTCATACGTGCTTATGGAAAAGAACTTGCATGACATCTTTTGTCCTACCCTCCCGTGGCAGCGGGGTCTTCATGGAAACTAAGGGATATTAAGTCCTCCTTTTAATAGAGTACCGGACCAAAGCATTAACACTGAGTGAATACATGAACTCCTCAAACTATGGTCATCACCGAGAAGTATCCCGATTATTATCACTTCGGGGTTGTCGGATAATAACACATAATAGGTGATTATAGACTTGCAAGATAGGATCAAGAACTCACATATATTCATGAAAACATAATAGATTCAGATCTGAAATCATGGCACTCGGGCTCTAGTGACAAGCATTAAGCATAGCAAAATCATAGCAACATCAATCTCAGAACATGGTTGATACTAGGGATCAACCCCTAACAAAACTAACTTGATTACATGGTAAATCTCATCGAACCCATCACTATCCAGCAAGCCTATGATGGAATTACTCACGCATGGAGGAGAGCATCATGAAATTGGTGATGGAGAATGGTTGATGACGACGACAACGATGAATCGCCCTCTCTGGAGCCCCGAACGGACTCCAGATCAGCCCTCTCGAGAGAGTTTAGGGCTTGGCGGCAGCTCCGTATCGTAAAACGCAATGAATCTTTCTCTTTGATTTTTTTCTCCACGAACGTGAATATATGGAGTTGGAGTTGAGGTCGGTGGAGCTCCAGGGGGCCCACGAGGCAGGGGGCACACCCTAGGGGGGCGCCCCCACCCTCGTGGACAGGGTGTGGGCCCCGTGGTGCTGATTCTTTTGCCAATATTTTTTATTAATTCTGAAAAGTTGCTTCGTGGATTTTCAGGTCATTCCGAGAATTTTTATTTCTGCACAAAAATAACACCATGGCAGTTCTGCTGAAAACAACGTCAGTCCGGGTTAGTTCCATTCAGATCATGCAAGTTAGAGTCCAAAACAAGGGCAAAAGTGTTTGGAAAAGTAGATACAACGAAGACGTATCAATTCACGTTAAATAGGGCACCATCCAAATCCGTTGAGACGACGCCTTATGAAGTATGGTTTGGCAAGAAACCAAAGTTGTCGTTTCTTAAAGTTTGGGGCTGTGATGCTTATGTAAAAAAGCTTCAACCTGATAAGTTTGAACCCAAACCAGAGAAATGTATCTTCATAGGAGACCCAAAAGAAATTGTTGGGTACACCTTCTATCACACATCCGAAGGCAAGATATTCGTTGCTAAGAATGGGTCCTTTCTAAAGAAGAAGTTTTCTCTCAAAAGAAGTGAGTGGGAGGAAAGTAGAACTTGATGAGGTAATTGTACCTTCTCCCAAATTGGAAAGTAGTTAGAAATCAGTTCTAGAGATTCCTACACCAATTAGTGAGGAAGCTAATGATGATGATCATGAAACTTCAGATCAAGTTACTATCGAACCTCGTAGGTCAACCAGAGTACGATCCGCACCAGAGTGGTATGGTAATACTATTCTGGAAGTCATGTTACCTACAAACTATGAGGAAGCAATGATGAGTCCAGATTCCACGAAATGGCTTGAGGCCATGAAATCTGAGATTGGGATCCATGTATGAGGATGAAGTGTGGACTTTGGTGGACTTGCCCGATGATCGTCAAGCCATTAAGAATAAATGGATCTTCAAAAGGAAGACTGTGACGCCCCTGATTCAATCATACACTAATCATACACGCAAACGTGTACGATCAAGATCAGGGACTCACGGGAAGATATCACAACACAACTCTAAAATAAAATAAGTCATACAAGCATCATAACACAAGCCAGGGGCCTCGAGGGCTCGAATACAAGTGCTCGATCATAGACGAGTCAGCGGAAGCAACAATATCTAAGTACAGACATAAGTTAAACAAGTTTGCCTTAAGAAGGCTAGCACAAACTGGGATACAGAACGAAAGAGGCGCATGCCTCCTGCCTGGGATCCTCCTAAACTACTCCTGGTCGTCGTCAGCGGGCTGCACATAGTAGTAGGCACCTCCGGTGTAGTAGTCGTCGTCGACGGTGGCGTCTGGCTCCCGGGCTCCAACATCTGGTTGCGACAACCAGGTAGAAAGGAAAGGGGGGGAAAGGGGGGAGAAAGCAACCGTGAGTACTCATCCAAAGTACTCGCAAGCAAGGAGCTACACTACATATGCATGGGTATATGTGTAAAGGGCCATATTAGTGGACTGAACTGCAGAATGCCAGAATAAGAGGGGGATAACTAATCCTGTCGAATACTACACTTCTGGCAGCCTCCATCTTGCAGCATGTAGAAGAGAGTAGACTGAGGTCCTCCAAGTAACATCGCATAGCAATAATCCTACCCGGTGATCCCCTCCTCGTCGCCCTATTAGAGATCGATCACTGGGTTGTATCTGGCACTTGGAAGGGTGTGTTTTATTCAGTATCCGGTTCTAGTTGTCATAAGGTCATGGTACAACTCCAAGTCATCCTGTTACCGAAGATCACGGCTATTCGAATAGATTAACTTACCTACAGGGGTGCACCACATAACCCAACACGCTCGATCCCATTTGGCCGGATACACTTTCCTGGGTCATGCCCGGCCTCGGAAGATCAACACGTCGCAGCCCCACCTAGGCACAACAAAGAGGTCAGCCTGCCGGTCTAAATCCTATGCGCGCAGGTGTCTGGGCCCATCGCCCATTGCACACCTGCATGTTGCGAGGGCGGCCGGAAGCAGACCTAGCAACCTCCATTACAAAGGAAGTCACGTTACGCGGTCCAATCCGGCGCGCGCCGCTCCGTCGCGGACGTCAAGAAGGCTTCGGCTGATACCACGACGCCGAGTGCCCATAACTGTTCCCGCGTAGTTGGTTAGTGCGTATAGGCCAGTAGCCAGACTCAGATCAAATACCAAGATCTCGTTAAGCGTGTTAAGTATCCGCGAACGCCGAACAGGGCCAGGCCCACCTCTCTCCTAGGCAGTCTCAACCTGCCCTGTCGCTCTGCCACAAAGTAACAGTCGGGGGCCACCGGGAACCCAGGCCCACCTCTACTGGGATGGAGCCACCTGTCCTTTCAGCCCCCACATCGGAATCACTTGCAGGTACTCAACAAGCTGACCCGACTTTAGTCACCATCTGTATAGTATGTATGCATGTATAGTATATACCCGTGATCACCTCCCAAGTGATCACGACCCGATAGTATAGCAAGGCAGACTGTCAAGAGTGTAGGGCCAATGATGATAAACTAGCATCCTAAACTAAGCATTTAGGATTGCGGGTAAGTTATCAGTGACTGTAGCAACAATGACAGGCTATGCAACAGAATAGGAGTAACCGAACAGTAACATGCTACACTACTCTAATGCAAGCAGTATAGAGAAGAATAGGCGATATCTGGTGATCAAGGGGGGGGGGGGCTTGCCTAGTTGCTCTGGCAAGAAGGAGGGGTCGTCAACTCCGTAGTCGAACTGGGCAGCAGCGGCGTCGGTCTCGTAGTCTACCGGAGAGAAGAGGGGGAAGAAACAATGAATACCATGCAAACAGATGCATATCGATGCATGACATGACAAGTAACGATGCTAGGTGTGCCCTAACGCGGTGGGAGGTTGTACCAGTGAGGGGGGAACATCCAGAAAAGTATTCCCGGTGTTTCGCGTTTTCGGACAGATGAACTGGAGGGGGAAAGTTGCGAGTTGGATAGGTTAGGGATGTGTGGCGGACGAGCGGGCTACGTATCCGGATTCGTCTCGTCGTTCTGAGCAACTTTCATGTACAAAGTATTTTCATCCGAGCTACGGTTTATTTTCTATTAATTTTTAAAGTTTCAAAACATTTTCTAAATTATTATCTATTTAATTCTAACATTATCCAGAATAGTGCATGCTGACATCAGCATGACATCAGCATGACGTCAGTAGTCAACGGGACATTGACTGGGTCAAACTAACGTGTGGGTCCAGTGGGACCCACCTGTCATAGACTAAACATGTTAATTAGGGTTTAATTAAGCCGGATTAGTTATGTTTAATTAAACTAGATAAATTAAGTTAAATAATTTGTTAATTAATTAATTAATTAATATATTTTATTTCTTATTATCATCTTCTAAAACCTTTTCTTTTTAATCCATTTTCGTTCTCAGGGGCGTGGGCCCCATTTGTCATTGGCCCAAAGGCCAAACAAGCGCGGTACACTGGGCTCGGGTTAACGGGGGGTGGAGTGGAGCCACGGGGCTCGCGGGCGCGAGCACCGGCGGCCAGGGGCCATGGGGGCGGCGACTCGAGCAGGGCTGGGGAAAAGGGGGTGCGGCCAGGCGGACGCGGCGGCATGGGCGCGAGAGGAGCGTGGGCAGTGGCGAAGCAGCATGGGGCTGGTAGCCATCAGGGACGGCAACAGGCCACGACGTGAACGACGGGCGCGCTCGGTTCCGGCGAGGGAAGCAGAGGGGGAGAGGAGAGGGGCGATGCTCACTGGGCCCTGCAGGTGTGCGATAGTGGGCTTGAGGTGGTGACGGTGACGACGAAGACGAGGAAGCAGTGGCCGGCGAGGCTCGGTGCGGTCTGACGAGGAAGAGGCGGCGGGGCAGCGACGGGGCGCATCGTGGCTTGGGGAGGCCGTCGGGGAGGAGGTCGAGGAGGTCCGGCGTGGGGAGGAGACGAGGAGGCGCCGGCGGAGACGGGCTTAGGTATGAGGCGGCGAGGTCGGGCCCCCATGCCCCGATCCGATCTGGATCGGGGGAAGGCAGAAGAGGGGGGCGAGGGGGAGGGAGTGGGGGCGAGTGGGAGTAGTGGGGGGGTGGCGCTAGGTCACGGGGAGGGGAGTAGGCCTAGTAGGCCAGGGGGTGCGGGAGTGGGTCGGCTGGGCCGACTGGCTCCTTCGGCCAACTGGGCTAAGGCCCAGTCGGGGGGGGGGGGAGGGTGTCTTTTATTTCTTTTTCCTTTTCTACAATTTTTATTTTATTTTTGCCCTGGTTTGTTAATTGCTTAACCACCAAAAGACTTTTGTAAATCATGTAGCTTGTCACATGAACATCATTGCATTATATAGCAACAATGCCACAAAAAGCTGAAGGTCTTCCGCAAAGGTTTAATTATTTTTAGAAAGTGAAAAGGCCAAGTGATGTGCTGTTGGTCCACTGTTTTAATTCCTAGGGGCATTTCTGGAGCTTCTAAAGTGTTGGTTTTAATTTTATAATAGTTTTGGTAATTTTTGCAATATTGTGAACATTTTAGTTTTTAGCGTTTGAAAACTTTTGTTGTTTGTTTTTATTTTAAATTTTAATTTGGATCGGTTTCGAAGTAAAAGATATTAGCACAGAAACCGGGGTGACATGGCACCGCTAACGTGGGATTACTGTAGCCTGATTATCCGGGCGTCACAAAGACAGACACTGATAGTAGTGTTAGTATCTACAAAGCTCGACTTGTCACAAAAGGTTTTTGACAAGTTCAAGGAGTTGACTACGATGAGACTTTCTCACCTGTAGCGATGCTTAAGTGTGTCCGAATCATGTTAGCAATTGCTACATTTTATATGAAATTTGGCAGATGGACGTCAAAACTGCATTCCTGAATGGATTTATGGAAGAAGAGTTGTATATGATGCAACTAGAAGGTTTTGTCGATCCAAAGGGTGCATCATATACAACTCTATGTGATCAAAGCTTCTATAAAGCTTTTATAAAGCTTCTATGTGTTTATTCCCTATGCCTCAGTCATAGGTTCTATAAAGTATGCTATGCTGTGTGCCAGACCTATTGTGTCCCTTGCCATGAGTTTGGCAAGGGGGTACAATGGTGATCTAGGAGTAGATCACTGGACAGCGGTCAAAATTATCCTTAGTAAGGACTAAGGAAATGTTTCTCGGTTAAGTATATTGATTGTAAAAACAATGCTTTTGATAGTAAAGGCTATATTTATACTTTTGCCCGTAAAGTATTGTAGTGCCTCCTGTGCGGCCGTTTATGTATGTATGTATATAACATGAAAGTTTGCAGTCGTCGGCTTCAGCCCCCACGCATATAATGCGGGGTGTTCGACAAAGCGCGTAATCACACTTGATCCAACATCTTGGTCCATTAAGGAGGTAGCGCGGCAAACAAGGCAATCAGACTATATAGCTTTAACACTTTCACTTAGCCATAGGAGTTTGATGGTGGGGCTACTATATAGCCCCTGGTATGTCTGCACTCATCCGAATATAATGTGTGTACATATGTGACCGGGAAACCGGTCCTTCGATAATGCGGAGGAATTGCAAAGATTCCGCTGTGTCATCGAGTGGTTGACCAGTCTCTCGCTTTATCATGACAGTCAGTTTTCGGCTTTCTCTACTGACGTGCTCATCCAGATGAACCAGGGCACAATCGCAGTAGTTCTCCCGGTGCCACCTTAGCTGATAGAGCGGAACGTAAGGTAGAAAAACACGGGAGCCGCGCAAACCCAACTATTGACCAAAGACATGATTCGGAGCTGATGCATATAAGGCCAAACTCGTGACGCCGAACACTCCCAAAGGTATTCGGACTTTACAGCATATACTAGGCTGCATACCGCCCTCGATAATGAACCCTGAATTTCCAGGTACGTGCATTAGTCTGGCGCGACGAAAGAGCGGCTGTGGTGAGAGCATAGTTCTCAAAACACATTGGCTGCTGCCCTTGAAACATCTAATTTTGATCAGCAAATAATAAACTTGCCAATAACGCCGACCAAGAGGGTTTGAACCAATAAGAGATGAAAAAAAGGTATACACCGGGTCTTAATCTAAAAAGAAACCTTTGAACGGGGCCCTGCTGCACGTCTGCGCCTTTGTCTCTGTTGTGCCATATCCTGGAAGGGTGTAGCACCATGGTCATCTGAAAAGAAAAAAGGAAAAGCCCAGGTGAAAGAGTCTAGTGTGACCGTGCGAAAAGTTGGTTCCTCTTAATGAACCACGAGAATTCAATTTCTTGAGTGTAAATAGGATCCAGCCGAACTATGGATTCTCTTCATGCGGGCAGCCCCTAGCGCCACATATGGGGGTATAGCCGTTAATCAAGCTCAGGTTTATCTAGGCTGCTACAAATAGTGGTGCACCGGACACGTCTAGCCGTGTCCGTGGTCTTCGACGACCGATTAGTTACTTGGGTTGGAGAGGCCGGTCAGTGGTTCGGATGCTAGAGCCGCCACATATTCTTCCACACGTAGGGAACGCTCTGTATTTCCGCTAATTGTGATGACGCCATGTGGACCGGGCATCTTAAGTCTAAGATAAGTGTAATGCGGTACTACATTGAAACGAGCGAAGGCTGTTCTTTCGAGTAGTGCATGATAGCCGCTTCAAAACGGAGCGATGTCGAAGATTAGTTCTTCGCTTCGAAAGTTGTCTGGAGAACCGAATACAACCTCTAATGTTAGAGAGCCCATACAGCGGGCCTCTACGCCTGGTATTACTCCTTTAAAGGTAGTACTGCTTTGGCTAATTATTGACGGGTCTATCCCCATCTTGCGGACAGTGTCCTGATATATCAGATTAAGACTACTGCCGCTGTCCATGAGGACTCGGGTGAGATGGTATCCGTCAATTATTGGGTCGAGTACCAAGGCAGCCGAACCTCCATGCCGGATACTAGTCAGATGATCCCTGCGATCGAAAGTGATCGGGTAGGCCGACCATGGGTTGAATTTGGGGGCGACAGGCTCTACAGCGTATACGTCTCGGAGTCCGCGTTTGCGCTTTCTCTTTGGTATGTGGGTGACGTAGATCATGTTCACTGTCTTGACCTCCGGTGGAAATTTTTTCTATCCCCCAGTGTTCGGCTGGCGAGGTTCATCCTCGTCTTCGCTTGGCGGCTCCCTCCCCTTGTATTCGGCATTTAGCTTGCCGGCTTGCTTGAAGACCCAGCATTCTCTGTTGGTGTGATTCGCAGGTTTCTTGGGGGTGCCATGAATCTAACATGATTTGTCTAGAATTTTGTTTAGGCTAGACGGTCCATCTCTGCTGCCTTTAAATGGCTTTTTTCGCTGACCGGGTCGAGAGCCCCTGAATCCGGCATTTACCGCCGTGTTGTCTGGGTTGTCTTCATTATTTCGATGCTTGTTTTTATTGTGTCGCGGCTTCCCATTGCCGTCCCTGATTTTGGGTGTGCCTGGGTCGCTCGTGCCGTGCTACGTCTTGAGCTTGCGTTGGTTTTCCTTGAAGAGAAAAGGGTGATGCAGCAATAGTAGCGTAAGTATTTCCCTCAGGTTTTGAGAACCAAGGTATCAATCCAGTAGCAGGCTCCTCAAAAGTCCAACGCACTTACACGAACAAACAAAGAACTCGCAACCAACGCAATAAAGGGGTCAATCCCTTCACGACCACTTGCAAAAGTGAGATCTTAAAGAGATAGTATGATAAGATAAATACATTTTTGGTATTTTATAATATAGATGCAAAAAGTAAAGATGCAAATAAAAGTAGATTGAAATCTTATATGATAAAAGATAGACCCGGGGGCCATAGGTTTCACTAGTGGCTTCTCTCAAGATAGCATAAGTATTACGGTGGGTGAACAAATTACTGTCGAGCAATTGATAGAAAAGTGAATAATTATGAGATTATGTAGGCATGACCATGTATATAGGCATCGCGTCCGCGACAAGTAGACCGACTCCTGCCTGCATCTACTACTATTACTCCACACATCGACCGCTATCCAGCATGCATCTAGAGTATTAAGTTCATAAGAACAGAGTAACGCATTAAGCAAGATGACATGATGTAGAGGGATAAACTCATGCAATATGATATAAACCCCATCTTTTATCCTCGATGGCAATAATACAATACGTGCCTTGCAACTCTTTCTATCACTGGGTAAGGACACCGCAAGATTGAACCCAAAGCTAAGCACTTCTCCCATGGCAAGAAAGATCAATCTAGTAGGCCAAACCAAACTGATAATTCGAAGAGACTTTCAAAGATAACTCAATACTACATAAAAGAATTCAGAGAAGATTCAAATATTTCTCATAGAAAAACTTGATCATAAACCCACAATTCACCAGATCTCGACAAACACACCGCAAAAAGAGTTTACATCGAATAGACCTCCACAAGAGAGGGGGAGAACATTGTATTGAGATCCAAAAAGAGAGAAGAAGCCATCTAGCTAATAACTATGGACCCGAACGTCTGTGGTAAACTACTCACAACTCATCGGAGGGGCTATGGTGTTGATGTAGAAGCCCTCTATGGTCGATTCCCCCTCCGGCGGAGCACTGGCGAAGGCTCCAAGATGGGATCTCGCGGATACAGAAGGTTACGGTGGTGGAAATTGTTTTTCATTTGCTCCCTGGATGTTTTCGGCGTACGTAGGTATATATAGCAGGAAGAAGTACGTCGGTGGCCGCTCGTGGGGCCCAGGAGACAGGGGGCACGCCCAGGAGGGGTGGGCGCGCCCTCCTATCTCCCGGCCGCCTCGTTTTCTTCTTCACTTGAACTCCAAGTTCTCCGGATCACGTTCGTCCCAAAAATCACGCTCCCGAAGGTTTCATTCCGTTTGGATTTCGTTGGATATTCCGTTTCTTCGAAATACTGAAATAGGCAAAAAAAACAGCAATATGGGTTGGGCCTCTGGTTAGTAGGTTAGTCCCAATAATGATATAAATATGTAAAATAAAGCCCATAAACATCCAAAAGGGGTAATATAATAGCATGGAACAATCAAAAATTATAGATACGTTGGAGACGTATCATGCCGCTACGGGCCAACCAACTGTCCTCGCCTGCGCAAAAGCTGGTCATAAGGCTAGTTAGGGCTGCCATTGTCCTAGGTTTTTCCTGGCCGAGGTGTCTGGCGAACCATTGGTCCCGGACACTGTGTTTGAAAGATGCTAAGGCTTCAGCATCCGGGCAGTCGACGATTTGGTTCTTCTTGGTGAGATATCTGTTCCAAAGCTTACGGGCTGACTCTCTGGGTTGTTGGATTATGTGACTTAAATCGTTTGCATCTGGAGGGCGGACATAGGTCCCTTGAAAATTAGCCCTGAAAGCGTCCTCAAGTTCCTCCCAACTTCCAATTGAGTTTTCGGGGAGGCTTTTCAACCAGTGCTGAGCTGGGCCTTTCAACTTGAGGGGCAGGTATTTGATGGTGTGGAGGTCATCTCCGCGAGCCATATGTATGTGAAGAATAAAGTCCTCAATCTAGACTGCAGGTCTGTCATTCCATCGTATGCCTCTATGTTTAGGGGTTTAAATCTTTCTGGAAATTCATGATCCAACACCTCATCGGTGAAGCACCGGGGGTGCGCGGCACCCTTGTATTTGGATGTGTCGTGGCATGCTTCCGACGAAGTTCGGTGTTGATTTCGAGCTGGTATTTGATCAGTATAGTCGTTTTGGTGGCCGTGATGCTGCGTAGGAGCACGCTTCCTGGATCCATAGATGGACCTGGCCATACCGTCTCTTTTGTCCAGGTGCTCACGTAGATCGTGTGCTGACTTGTGTGCGGCATCATTAGCCGCTCTATCTCGGCCACGAGGTGGTCAGTCCGGCAGATCGGCCATATTATTTTTGGGCGGGATGGGCTCTAAAGCCTCGTTGTCGAATTTGGGCAACAGTTTGCGCGTTGTGTAGCTCTTTGTGTGGTGATTGCCACCGTATTTTTCGTCAGTGTCGAGCACTTTGTTCCATCTATGGTTGAGCGTATCCTACGCGGCCTTAATCCTTTTCTTCTGCTTCTTCAAGCTCCTCGCGGTGGCGATAAGCCTTTTGTGGAGGTTCTCTTGTTCCAAATGCTTTTCCGGGATGATGAGTGCATCGTCGTCCAGACTGTTCTCCTCTTCGGAGACAGGTTTATGAGTTTTATCTTCGCCATCGCTATGATCAAACAGCGGCCCCGGACAATGTTCGCCGTCCCCTGGCTCATCCCGCTCCATTGCTGGGTCCATGGGGTCGTCGTTAACTTTGGAGTCGACCGGGGTATTATTCTTTCTTGTGCCGTTATCGCAGTTTTTGCTGTGGTGGGATTTAGAGCGGCGCCGACGTTGGCGCTTTGGTTGCTTCTCAAGAGGGTTATCCTCTGTTGCATCCTTCCGTTCCTCGCCATTGTTTTCTTTGGGTGTGTCCACTATGTATATATCATATGATGAGGTGGTTGTCTAGCGCTCTGTGGGTGGTGGTTCCTGTTCTTCTCCAGCATCATTATTCATACTGTCGATGTTTTCGGAGTCGAAATCAAGCATGTCGGTTGAGTCGTCGACAGTGGCTATTAAGCGGGTGGTGGGT
The DNA here is from genome assembly GCF_018294505.1 of Triticum aestivum. Classification (NCBI taxonomy): domain Eukaryota; kingdom Viridiplantae; phylum Streptophyta; class Magnoliopsida; order Poales; family Poaceae; genus Triticum; species Triticum aestivum. The sequence goes on along the minus strand of NC_057795.1, from coordinate 87,480,847 downwards.
GGAGACGAATTTCTTCGTCATTCGCTTCCCACTCCAGCCGGACATAGTTTGGCCCAGAGTCTCCTGATAAGGAGAGAGATTTTAATGAGCTTAGCACGTTGCCCAAGGGCGAGTGCTGAAAGATATCCATGGAGCTAAACTCCATGACTGGTGCCCAGTCAGGTCCAATGGGCACGACGGATGCACGCGGTTCGGAGCCCCTAGTCGGAGACGAGTCCGAGGGTCCGAAGACACAGATCTCCTTAGGAGTGGGATATGTGTTTGGCTCTATCGCCGCTGAGTGTGCGGCCTCCGTGGCGGGGTCCATCCACCCGTCCTCGGATGGCGCGATCTGCTCTAGATTTAAAGCCAGGGCAGCTACAGTGCGTTCTCCTGAACACCGTCTGATGGCAGATCTAAGTCATGCTCATCATGACTGTATGGCGCACCTATCGTGGGCTCAAATCCGTCAAAGATCAAGTCTCCGCGGATGTCGGCAGTGTAGTTCAGGGCGTAGCTATCGATCTGCTCCAGATGGCTAAGCGAGTTGGCCCGCAGTGCCAAGCCGATGAATACGAAGATCTGTCCGGGGAGGAAAACCTCACCCTGGATCGCATCGTTGTGGATGATTGAAGGAGCCATCATTATCACGACGACACAGTGGAACTCTCAACGAAAGCACCAATGTCGGTGTCGAAACCGGCGGATCTCGGGTAGGGGGTCCCGAACTATGGGTCTAAGGCTATTGGTAATAGGAGGCGGGGGACACAATGGAGGTAATACCCTACTTCCTGCTTGATTGATCTTGATGATATGAGTATTACAAGAGTTGATCTACCACGAGATCGTAGAGGCTAAACCCTAGAAGCTAGCCTATGATTATGATTGTTGTTGTCCTACGGACTAAAGCCTCCGGTTTATATAGACACCGGAGGGGGCTAGGGTTACACAGAGTCAGTTACAGAGAAGGAAATCTACATATCCGAATTGCCAAGCTTGCCTTCCACGCAAGGGAGAGTCCCACCCGGACACGGGACGAAGTCTTCAATCTTGTATCTTCATAGTCCAACATTCCGGCACAAGTACATAGTCCGGCTGTCCGAGGACCCCCTAATCCAGGACTCCCTCAGCGCGTCTTCGCATCACCCAGCACATCCAGCGCCTGCGGTGCTTCACGGCATGGCAGTAGGCTGCTGCCCGTGCACACCCTCACATGCACGCGAATGCCCCGGCGTTTCTCCGTGGTTCGCGTAGCAGGTTAGCAGCACCCTCCACCTATTTCCGCACCCCCGCTGCTTCTCTGTTGCTGCAGGGGCCACCGCCTTTGGTCGCTGCAGTCGATGCCGATTGCTGCCGTGCAGCCATGGCCAAGCTCGATCTGCTCAAAGATTGTCCAAAGGAGCCAAGGAGCTCTTTGCATCACGAACACACATCTAGCACAGTGGTTACTGCACTCGTTTCCATCCAGGAGGTCGTGGGTTTGAGAGGCTATTTGGTTTGGAGGCTTGAGCTGCCCAGCCAAAACATCGGTCGTTGACCAGGCTCCGACTGGCCGTTTGGATCGCCCCCAAAATATTGGTATGCCGGCCGGCCTCAGCTTCCTCCCGCTGCTCTTATGCCAAATTGGTGGCAGAAATGCAGGCGGCCGAATCCCTCGCCAGTATTTTGGCATGCCAACGACGCCCAGGATTTGGCAGGGTAGACGTGGGAACAAACCAAACAACCCTTGAATCCCATGTTCCCTGCTGCACACACCGGCACTTGGGCCAATTCTGTCGGGCCGCCACTGAGAAGTGGTGGATTCGGCCTGAGCATTCCGTCATGTAGTTTTTTCCCTTTATGTTATTTTGTTTTTCTGTTTTGGCCAGATTTGCATGCATGATGATCATATCTTTTATATGTCTAATCCAAATAAAACATGTCATATATGTAAAATGCTCAGATTTTCCTGTACTTTCATAATCTGCAACTTTCATCCATGTTTAAAATGTTTAAACTTGTTGTTTGCATTATTTTGCATGAATGACATGTTAGAATGGTTTATTTCATAACTAATTAACTGTAGCTCCGAATTAAATAAACTATATATGTAACTTGTCTAGAAAAAATGCATAGACTAACAAGGTCCACTTTATTTTCCTGTTTAACAAGTTTAAAATATGGTTTAGTGCAAAACAATACCAAATTGGAAATATGCACATGGGGATTTTCTAGAATTGTTGTTTGTTGTTTCAGCCTTATTTAAACTTGTCTAGATAGGTAGTTTTATTATGTTTCACCTCTTGCCATGTTAACCAACATTTAATCTTGTCATGCATCATACTTGATTGTGCATCATGTGTTGTTCATGCTTGTGTGTTTACCATGTTGTTTGCTTTCTTTCCGGATGTGCTTCTTCTCGATAGTTCCTGTTTCATTGCGATCGTGAGGATTTGTTCGACAATGCTTGGTTCATCTATGCCTGTTCGTCTTCTTCATGGACTCGTTCTTCTTCCTAGCGGGATTTCAGGCAAGATGACCGTTACCCTGGATCTCACTACTATCATTGCTATGCTAGTTGTCTCGATGCTATTGCTATGTCGCGCTCCCTATCACTTGTTTTTTCGAGCTTCCCAAATTGCCATGACAGCCTCTAACCTTTTTCACCCTTCCTAGCAAACCGTTGTTTGGCTATGTTACCTCTGTGCTCAGCCCTTCTTATAACATTGCTAGTTGCAGGTGCAGTTGCAGGTTGTTCCATGTTAGAACATGGATATCATGGATATTTTGGGATATCATAATATCTCTTATTTAATTAATGCATCTATATACTTGGTAAAGGGTGAAAGGCTCGGCACTTTTCCTAGTGTTTTGTTCCACTCTTGCCGTCCTAGTTTTCGTCATACCGGTATTATGTTCCTTGATTTTGTGTCCCTAACACGGTGAGGGGTATGAGGCACTCTTGACAGTTTGCTTTGAATAAAACTCTTCCAGCAAGGCCCAATAATGGTTTTCCATTTGCCTAATAACAACTAAAACTTAAATAGGGGATTTTCTCCAGACCCCTAGTATTTCTTAATCAACCCCCCGGGCCAGTGCTCCTTAGAGTGTTGGTCCGAACCGAGTAGACTGCGGGGCCACCTCGCGGAAACTCGAGGGTTAGTTTTACTCTTAGGATGTCTCATCCGGTGTGCCCTGAGAACGAGATATGTGCAGCTCCTATCGGGATTTGTCAGTGCATTCGGGCGGTCTTGCTGGTTTTGTTTTACCATTATCGAAATGTCTTGTGCACCGGAATCCTGAGTCTGATCGGATGTCCCGCGATGGTGGATTGTCTCCACAGATCGTGAGCTTGTAATGGGCTAAGTTGGGACACCCCTGCAGGGTTTGATCTTCCGAAAGACGTACTCGCGGTTATGTGGCGATGGGAGTTTTTAATATTCGGCTGTAGAGAACTTGACACCATATTCGAATTAAAATACCTAACCGCGCGTGTAACCGTGATGGTCTCTTTTCGAGTGGGTCGAGAAGAGAACACGGTGGTGTTATGTTTGAACGTAAGTAGTTCAGGATCACTTCTTGATCATCACTTGTTTGCGACCGTTGTGTAGCTTCTCATCTTATTCTTGTACACGTAAGTTAGCCACCATACAATGCTTAGTCGCTTGCTGCAACCTCACCACTTATCCATTCCATTCCCGTTAAGCTTTTCTAGTCTTGATACCCATGGTAATGGGATTGCTGAGTCCTCGTGACTCACAGATTACTACAACAATAGTTGCAGGTACAGGTAAGGCGATGATCTGACGTGAGAGCGATGTATACTTGTCTTGGAGTCCTTCTTCTGCTTCTTCTTCGTTCAGGGCTTAGGTTCCTGGTCGGTAGCCTAGGAGTAGCAGGGTGGATGTCGTTTGGATTTTTGTTTGTGTTTCATCCATAGTCGGATGTTGCTCTTATGTATGATGTTGTTGTATTCATGTGGCATTGTATGCCTTTTGTATGTGATATCCACCTTGCAAAAGCGTCATCAATATGCGGCTCTATCCTTGGTGGGACCTTCGAGTTCCTCTCGGATAGGATCTCATATTGGGCGTGACACGTGGCTCCTTGTGGGTCCGTTGTAGGTTTTATCGGCAACGGTCCCATTAGTAATAAGTTGGCTGTTAGTTTTGATAAGTAAACACTATTAACATATGGGCCCAAAAAAATGTTGATGTGGCTACTTACATATGGGACTAGCACTGGTACAACGAGCTGCTATACAAACAGTTTTTAACCCCTTTCCATGACAACATTTTAAACCGTCACCTAGTGAGTGTGGGCGATAGGGGGTTCCTTGCTACATGACCCAAAAACCGTCTGGGATAGGGAGTAGGAATGTATACGTTTTCCAGAACAAAGCGTATGCGATGCCCACACCTATCCCAAACGCTCCATCCTTGCTACTCGTTTGTGCTCGCTTTACCATCGCAGTCGGTCTTCTGTGGTTTTACCTTATACCAGGCGTAGGCCAGGCACATTCCAGGTACGAGATTTTTCCAGGCACATACCAAACTGGCTCTACATTTACGATGCGCGCCACATCACAAACAGTTCATGATTGTAAAGCGTGTGCGATAAGGCGACAATCACACACATTTAGTTTTCTCGCACCGTTTGTGATATTGTCTGACATCACACATGCTTTGCAAATGGTAACTGTGTGCATTGTTACACACGTTTCCTCTACATGAACTATGTCAGACTATGATGTATATCACGCACGGTGTGCTTTATAGACCGTGTGCGCCATAATGACTTGCAGAGCATAATTTCACCCTAATTAATTGCTGCTATATAAAATTGTACCGAGTTTGAATTTGAAAGTAGGCTATAGCTTTATTCATATCCATTAGGTTCAAACAACCAATGCATTATTTGATTCACAGGTACATATGTTCAAGAATTATATCAAAAAAAGAATTACGTAAGCACCAAATAAAGAATGATTAACCAGGGTTGTATACTTGTACTATTAAAGATGGTAAAGAAAGAGGCGAGAGGCATTCTGATTGCTGAACAAGGTGAAGCAGAATGCCCCTATTGTGCTCTCCTCCATGTAGAAGGCACGCATGACTCAAGTCCAACTCCTTTTTGATGGTCGGCCACCAACCATGTAGTTTGAGAGGTAATCTTGAGTAAACTGCTTTGGGAACCACTACAAAGGAAAAAAATTCAGACGTTGTCATCTAACACAACTCATTATGGGCAGTAAAAATAGGTTACATAGTTCTTACTTACCATCCTACAGTTCATTGTTGTCTTGCATAAAGTGTAAACAAATAGTTCGATTGACATATTTTGAACCATTTTAATAACAATCTTTATCGATTTGCTCACTAGATGCTGGTTCATGACTATCTCATTGCCCCATATGCAGGAAGGGTCGAAGCGTAGATCTTTGGCAATGACATATGTACCTAAAAGTACCAAGTTAATATTAGAAGCTAAACAACAATTGCACAGTGATGTAGTACAACACTCCCTCCATCCCATTATATAAGATCTTGTTACATGTATATATAGATTTCACCAGAACATTAAGATAACACTCTTCCTTGTTGCTAAGCCTAGGATTGCATATTTACTCATTCAGTACAATGCACGTTGCTATGTAGCCTCAGATATATTAAATATGACCCTAGCTAACCTACCGAGAAATATATTACAGATATATTCAGTGAAATGTTCGATTCAACGATTAATCCCTTATCAGCCCCCAGGCTATATGATACCAGCTACCATTATCCTGAACAGGGAGTATATATAAGCAATGCGGTGAAACTAAGCTCGAAGGAAAACAGCAAATGCTCCTAATATTGTCGTATGTGAGTACATCTAAAGGCATGTTAAGCACAACAAACATCAACCAAATATATCCATGGTAGACAACATAATCTCCAAATGATAGCTTCAGTGTGGAGGTTTAAGTACGCTAGTTAAGCGAAACAAGAAGTGGAAAGGTGTGTTAACAACAACATGCATAACATTTAAAAACAAGCAAATATAGTCATTCAAACTAGTATTGTGCAGGTCTAAACTAAACTAGTTATTGTTTTAAAAAATGGAAAGGCGTGTCAACTGCAACATCCTTAACATCAACCAAATATCGTACTTCATAGTGCTATTATCGAAAATATTATTGATGAAATTGGACTACACATTGTGAATAACTGAAATAAACAAGGCATAAGGCCATCTCCAGCTGATCCCCTAAATGTTAACAGAGTAAAACCCTTAGTGAGTGTATATATATGTAGACATATATACTCCAACAACTTTTGGCCGTTTCTAGTCGATCCCATAAACTTAACATTGTAAAATTCAATTTGATCAAGTTCAAAGCAGGTTCAACTGAAAGTAGCATGCATTCAAACATAATCATAGATAGTTTTGCATAACCGAACATAAAACATAAATTTAAACTAAATAAACTACGTTCGGTCGAAGTGGAGGTCGAGCCAATCCTTCCTCGTCCGGTACGATGTGTCGCGAGCCGGGTCAGGGCCGGTGCCGTTGTCGGGGTCATTGGGAGAAGACACTCCTCCCCTCGCCAATGACGATCTCCCCATCCTTGCCTCCCTCCGTGCCGCCATCCTCGCCACCTTCGACCTCGTCATCAAGGAGATCATTATAACCTCGCCGCCCTTCACACCGTCAAATATCATCCACTCCGCTTCCACGAGCTCCGGGTGCTGCCGGCGGCGCTCTTGCATTTAGGCCTCGTCGGCGGCCTCGGCCTTTAGCCGCTCCCTCGCCTCATGGTCCTCCCGCGCCATAGCCGAGCTCACCACCCCTCGCTCCGGTGGGACAAGGTCGACCGGACGTGTGCCAATGGCGAAATTGAGCCTAGCCGCCACGCCATGGTAGCAGACCTGCCAGCGGGCGTACTCCATGGCCGCAAGCTCGACCGTGTGGAAGCTACCGAGCCACCAGTGAGGGAGTCCTGGATTAGGGGGTCCTCAGACAGCCGGACTGTGTACTTGTGCCGGACTGTTGGACTATGAAGATACAAGATTGAAGACTTCGTCCCGTGTCCGGGTGGGACTCTCCTTTGCGTGGAAGGCAAGCATGGAAATTTGGATATGTAGATTTCCTTCTCTGTAACTGACTTTGTGTAACCCTAGCCCCACTGGTGTCTATATAAACCGGAGGGTTTAGTCCGTAGGGTAGGAATAATCAGAATCATAGGCTAGCTTCTAGGGTTTAGCCTCTACGATCTCGTGGTAGATCAACTCTTGTAATACGCATATCATCAAGATCAATCAAGCAGGAAGTAGGGTATTACCTCCATAGAGAGGGCCCGAACCTGGGTAAACATAGTGTCCCCCGCCTCCTGTTACCATTAGCCTTAGACGCACAATTCGGGACCCCCTACCCGAGATCCGCCGATTTTGACACCAACATTGGTGCTTTCATTGAGAGTTCCACTGTGTCATCACGGTAAGGCTTGATGGCTCCTTCAATCATCCACAATGATGCGATCCAGGGTGAGGTTTTCCTCCCAGGATAGATATTCGTATTCGGCGGCTTCACACTGCGGGCCAACTCACTTGGCCATCTGGAGCAGATCGGTAGCTACGCCCTTGGTCATCATGTCAAGTTTGGAAGCCTGAACTACACTGCCGACATCCGCGGAGACTTGATCTTCGACGGATTCGAGCCCATGACAGGTCGTACAGTCACGATGAGCATGACTTAGATCTGCCATCGGACGGTGTTTAGGAGAACACACCTGCAGCTGCCCTGGCTTTAAATCTGGAGCAGATCATGCCATCCGAGGACGGGTGGATGGACCCCGCCAAGGAGGCTGCACACTCATCGGCGATAGAGCCGAACATAGATCCCACTCCTAAGGAGATCCATGTCTTCGGACCCTCGGACTCGTCTCCGGCCAGGGGCTCCAAACCGCATGTATCCGTGCCCATCGGACCTAACTGGGCACCGGTCATGGAGTTTAGCTTCGCTAATATCTTTCAGCACTCTCCCTCGGGCGACGTGCTAAATTCATTAAAATCTCTCTCCCTGTTAGGAGACTCTTGGCCGAACTATGTCCGGCTTGAGTGGGAAGCGGACGATGAAGAAATTCGTTCCCCACCCACCACCCACTTAATAGCCACTGTCAACGACTTAACCGACATGCTTGATTTCGACTCCGAAGACATCGATGGTATAGACGACGATGCCGGAGAAGAACAGGAACCACCGCCCAAAGGGCGTTGGACAGCCACCTCATCATATGATATATATATGATGGACACACCCAAAGAAAGCAATGGCGATGAGGCAACGGAGGATAATCCCCTTGAGAAGCAATCTAAGCGCCGGCGTCAGCGGCGCCGCTCTAAGCCCCGTCATAGCAAAAATAGCGATACCGACACAAGAGACAATAGCACTCCAAATGATGCCGAAGACGAAAACAATCCGGCCCAGCCAAGCTTCGAGAAAGCCGGACGGGAGGATGGGCAAGCTATTCCTGATAAACAGGCAATGGATGGAGACTCAAAGGATTACAATTACATGCCCCTCTCCGAAGACGAGGTGAGCCTCGACGACGAAGAATTCATCGTGCCTGAGAATCCCGTCGAGCAGGAGCGCTTCGAGTGCCAGCTTATAGCCACTGCAAAAAGCCTGAAGAAAAAGCAACAACAGCTTCAAGCTGATCAAGATTTGCTAACTGACAAATGGACTGAGGTCCTGGCAGCCGAGGAATACGGACTCGAGCACCCAACCAAAAGTTACCCAAAGCGCAGGTTGTTACCTTAATTCGAGGAGGAGGCACTAGAGCCTACACTACCAGTGCAAGATGCGGCTGACCGGCCACATCGTGGCCAAGACAAAGCGGCATATCAGCCTGAACACCAGCACGCACCCCGTCGCGAAACAAACAAAAACACAAAGGCCCGGGGCTACACGCATGACATGCGAGACGAATTGGAAAACAAAGGCCCCAACGCGTGACGATGACCGCCACGCCGGATATACTAAATACAAATCCGGCCGGGCCGAATACAACAGAGCATACTCATTTGAACTGCTTCGTGATATAGCCCGGCACAGAGGCGCCGCACATCCCCTATGCTTCACTGATGATGTAATGGATCATGAATTCCTAGAAGGGTTTAAGCCCGTGAATATCGAGCCCTACGATGGGACTACAAATCCCGCGGTATGGATAGAAGATTTCCTTCTCCACATTCACATGGCCCGCGGCGATGATTGATGACCCGCAAGTATACGGGATAGTTGTAGCCTCTTTCGATAAGTAAGAGTGTCGAACCCAACGGGGAGCTAAAGGTAGAACAAATACTCTCTCAAGTCCTATCGGCCACTGATACGACTCTAAGCATGCTTGACGTTCGCTTTACCTAGAACAAGTATGAAACTATAAGTACTTTGTAGGTGTTGTTGGATAGCTTTGCAAGATAATAAAGAACATGTAAATAAAAAGTAGGGGCTGTTTAGATAAAGATGCAATAAAGTAAATAAAGCGAGTGTGGAAAAGTGGTGGTAGGAGTTGTGAAAGTGTCCCTAAGCAATTGACTATGTTACTACACCGGCAATCACTATTGCAATTCTATTTGAGGGAGAGGCATAAGCTAACATACTTTCTCTACTTGGATCATATGCACTTATGATTGGAACTCTAGCAAGCATCCGCAAATACTAAAGATTCATTAAGGTAAAACCCAACCATAGCATTAAAGTATCAAGTCCCCTTTTATCCCATACGCAAACAACCTACTTACTCGGGTCTGTGCTTCTGTCACTCACGCCACCCACCATAAGCAAATCATAAACATATTGCAAACCCTACAGCGGGAATCCCTCACGCTTGCGCGACATGGAGGGCACAATAGGACATCACCAATAATAAAACATGCAACTCAAACCAATCATAGCAATTCATCAATCACCGATAGGACAACGAAAATCTACTCAATCATCATAGGATGGCAACCCATCATTGGAAAATAATATGAAGCATAAAGCACCATGTTCAGGTAGAGGGTACAGCGGGTTACGGGAGAGTGGACCGCTGAATATAGATGGGGGAAGGTGATGGCGATGTTGGTGAAGATGGCGGAGGTGTTGGTGAAGATCGTGGTGATGATGATGGCCCCCGGAGGTGCTCCAACGCCACCGGAAGCAAGGGGGAGAGAGCCCCCCTTCTTCTTATTCCTTCACCTCGTCCATAGATGGGAGAAGTGTTTACCCTCTGATCCTTGGCTCCCATGGCTTGGGAGGGGCGAGAGCCCCTCCGAGATTGGATCTATCTCTCTGTGTCTGCGTTCTCAGATTCTGCCCCTTCACCTTTTCTTTTATATCCGGAGATCCGTAACTCCGATTGGGGTGAATCTTTCGCCCATATTTTTCTTGTAAAATTAGCTTTCTTGCGGCAAAAGAAGAGCATCAACCGCCTTACATGGTGACTAGGAGAGTCCAGGGCGCTCCTGCCTCCCTGGGGCGCGCCCCCTGTCTCCTGGCCCCGTCGGGCACTGTCTCGCGTTGATTTTTCCTCCCAAAAATCACAAATATTCCAAAATAATTCTCCATCCGTTTTTATCACGTTTGGACTCCGTTTGATATTGGGTTTCTGCAAAACAAAAAACATGCAACAGACAGGAACTGGCATTGGGCACTGGATCAATATGTTACTCCCAAAAAATAGTATAAAAAGTTGCCAAAAGTATATAAAAGTTAAATAATATTGGCATGGAACAATCAAAAATTATAGATACGACGGAGACGTATCATCATCCCCAAGCTTAATTCCTGCTCGTCCTCGAGTAGGTAAATGATAAAAAAGATAATTTTTGATGTGGAATGCTACCTAGCATAATCTTGATCATATGTGTAATCATGGCATGAATATTAAGACACGAGTGATTCAAAGCAATAGTCTATCATTTGACATAAAAACAATAATACTTCGAGCGTACCAATAAAGCAATCATGTCTTTTCAAAACAACAAGGCCAAAGCAAGCTTATCCCTACAAAATCATATAGTTTGGCCATGCTTCATTTTCGTCACACAAAATGCCCCGATCATGCACAACCCCGATGACAAGCCGAGCAATTGGTTCATACTTTTTAACTTGCTTCAACTTTTTCAACCCTCAGCAATAGATGAGCGCAAGCCATGGATATAGAACTATAGGTGGAATAGAATATGATGGTGGTTATGTGGAGAAGACAAAAAAGGAGAAAGTCTCACAACAACGCGACTAATCAACGGGCTATGGAGATGCCCATCAATTGATGTCAATGCGAGGAGTAGGGATTGCCATGCAACAGATGCACTTAGAGCTATAAGTGTATGAAAGCTCAACAAAAGAAACTAAGTGGGTGTGCATCCAACTTGCTTGCTCATGAAGACCTAGGGCATTTGAGGAAGCCCATCGTTGGAATATACAAGCCAAGTTCTATAATGAAAATTCCCACTAGTATATGAAAGTGACAACATAGGAGACAATCTATATAAAGAACATGGTGCTACTCTGAAGCACAAGTGTGGAAAAAGGATAGTAACATTTCCCCTTTTTTTCTTTTTTTCTTTTTTTCTTTTTTCGGTGGGCTTCTTTGGCCCCCTTTTTAATTTGGGCTTCTTTGGCCTTTCCCTTTTTTTTCTTTTTTTTCTTTTTATGGGGCAATGTTCTATAATGATGATCATCACACTTGTATTTACTTATAACTCGATACTAGAACAAAGATATGACTCTATATGAATGCTTCCTGCGGTGTACCGGGATGTGCAATGATCTAGCATAGCAATGACATCAAAAAACGGACAAGCCATGAAAACATCATGCTAGCTATCTTACGATCATGAAAAGCAATATGACAATGAATGCTCAAGTCATGTATATGATGATGATGAAATTTGCATGGCAATATATCTCGGAGTGGCTATGGAAATGCCATGATAGGTACGTATGGTGGCTGTTTTGAGGAAGATATAATGAGGCTTATGTGTGATAGAGCGTATCGTATCACGGGGTTTGGATGCACCGGCGAAGTTTGCACCAACTCTAGAGGTGAGAAAGGGCAATGCACGGTACCGAAGAGGCTAGCAATGAAGGAAAGGTAAAAGTGCATATAATCCATGGACTCGCATTAGTCACAAAGAACTCATATATTTATTGCAAAAGTTTATTAGCCCTTGAATCAAAGTACTACTACGCACGTGCTACGTCTTGAGCTTGCGTTGGTTTTCCTCGGAGAGGAGAGGGTGATGCAGCAAGTGTAGCGTAAGTATTTCCCTCATTTTTGAGAACCAAGGTATCAATCCAGTAGGAGGCTCCTCAAAAGTCCCACGCACCTACACAAACAAAATGAGAACTCACAACCAACGCAATAAAGGGGTAGTCAATCCCTTCACGGCCACTTGCGAAAGTGAGATCTAATAAAGATAGTATGATAAGATAAATATATTTTTGGTATTTTACAATATAGATGCAAAAAGTAAAGATGCAAATAAAGGTAGATTGAAAGCAAATATGATAAGAGATAGACCCGGGGGCCATAGGTTTCACTAGTGGCTTCTCTCAAGATAGCATAAGTATTATGGTGGGTGAACAAATTACTGTTGAGCAATTGATAGAAAAGTGCATAGTTATGAGATTATATAGGCATGATCATGTATATAGGCATCACATCCATAACAAGTAGACCGACTCCTGCCTGCATCTTCTACTATTACTCCACACATCGACCGCTATCCAGCATGCATCTAGAGTATTAAGTTCATAAGAACAGAGTAACACATTAAGCAAGATGACATGATGTAGAGGGATAAACTCATGCAATATGATATAAACCCCATCTTGTTATCCTCGATGGAAACAATACAATATGTGCCTTGCAGCCCTTCTTGTCACTGGGTAAGGACACCGCAAGATTGAACCCAAAGCTAAGCACTTCTCCAATGGCAAGAAAGACCAATCTAGTAGGCCAAACCAAACTGATAATTCGAAGAGACTTGCAAAGATAACTCAATCATACATAAAAGAATTCAGAGAAGATTCAAATGTTATTCATAGATAAACTTGATCATAAACCCACAATTCATCGGATCTCGACAAACACATCGCAAAGAGAGTTTACATCAAATTTATCTCCACAAGAGAGGGGGAGAACATTGTATTGAGATCCAAAAAGAGAGAAGAAGCCATCTAGCTAATAACTATGGACCCGTAGATCTATGGTAAACTACTCACAACTCATCGGAGGGGCAAGGATGTTGATGTAGAAGCCCTCCATGGTCGATTCCCCCTCCGACAGAGTGCCGGCGAAGGCTCCAAGATGGGATCTCGCGGATACAGAAGGTTACGGCGGTGGAAATTGTGTTTCGTGGAGCCCCTTGATGTTTTCGGGGTACGTAGGTATATATAGGAGGAAGAAGTACGTCGGTGGCCGCCTGAGGGGCCCACGAGACAGGGGCGCGCCTTACAGGGGGGCGCGGCCTCCTATCTTGTGGTTTCCTCGGAAGCTTCTTGACTTGCACTCCAAGTCCTCTGGATCATGTTCGTTCCAAAAATCACGCTCCCGAAGGTTTCATTCCATTTGGACTCTGATTGATATTCCTTTTCTTCGAAATACTGAAATAGGCAAAAAAACAGCAATATGGGCTGGGCCTCCGGTTAGTAGGTTAGTCCCAAAAATGATATAAATGTGTAAAATAAAGCCCATAAACATCCAAAAGGGGTAATATAATAGCATGGAACAATCAAAATTTATAGATACATTGGAGACGTATCAAGCATCCCCAAGCTTAATTCCTGCTCGTCCTCGAGTAGTTAAATGATAAAAAAGAAATTTTTGATATGGAATGCTACCTAGCATAATTCTCAATGTAATTTTCTTTATTGTGGCATGACTGCTCAGATCCAAATGAATACAAAATAAAAGTTCATATTGACATAAGAAATAGTAATAGTTCAAGCATACTAATCAAAGTAATCATGTCTTCTCAAAATAACATGGCTAAAGAAAGTTATCCCTACAAAATCATATAGTCTGGCTGTTGCTCTATCTTCATCACACAAAGTTTTTAATCATGCACAACCCCGATGACAAGCCAAGAAATTGTTTCATACTTTAATAATCTCAAACTTTTACAACTTTCACGCAATACATGAGCGTGAGCCATGGACATAGCACTATATGTGGAATAGAATGGTGGTTGTGGAGAAGACAAAAAAGGAGAAGATAGTCTCACATCAACTAGGCGTATTAACGGGCTATGGAGATGCCCATTAATAGATATCAATGTGAGTGAGTAGGGATTGCCGTGCAACGGATGCACTAGAGCAATAAATATATGAAAGCTCAACAAAAGAAACTAAGTGGGGTGCATCCAACTTGCTTGCTCACAAAGACCTAGGGCACTTTTGAGGAAGCCCATCATTGGAATATACAAGGCAAGTTCTATAATGAAAAATTCCCACTAGTATATGAAAGTGACAACATATGAGACTCTCTATCATGAAGATCATGGTGCTATTTTGAAGCACAAGTGTGGAAAAAGAGATAGTAGCATTGTCCCTTCTCTCTTTTTATATCATTTTATTTTTTTCTTTCCCTCTTTTTCTCTCTCTCTTTTCTTTTCTTTGGCCTTTTTTTTTCTTTTTGGCCTTTATCTTCCCTTTTTTTCTTTTTTTTTCTTTTTGTAAAGTCCGAAGTCTCATCCCGACTTGTGGGGGAATCATAGTCTTCATCATCCTTTCCTCACTAGGACAATGCTCTAATAATGAAGATCATCACACTTTTATGGATTTACAACTCAAAGCTAGAACAAGATATCACTCTATGTGAATGCCTCCGGCGGTGTACCGGGATATGCAATGAATCAAGAGCGACATGTATGAAAATTATGAAGGTGGCCTTGCCACAAATACAATGTCAACTACATGATCATGCAAAAAGCAATATGACAAAAGTAATGCGTGTCATATGAACGGAATGGTGGAAAGTTGCATCGCAATATATCTCGGAATGGCTATGGAAATGCCATAATAGGTAGGTATGGTGGATGTTTTGAGGAAGGTTAATGGTGTGTATATGGTACCGGCGAATGTTGCACGGCACAAGAGAGGCTAGCAATGGTGGAAGGGTGAAATGGTGCGTATAATCCATGGACTCAACATTAATCAAAAGAACTCATATACTTGTTGCGAAAAATTTAGAAGTCATCAGAAACCAAAGTACTATGCGCATGCTCCTAGGGGGATAGATTGGTAGGAAAATACCATCGCTCCTCCCTGACCGCCACTCATAAGGAAGACAATCAATAAATAAAATTGTGCTCCAACTTCATCATAAAGCGGTTCACCATACGTGCATGCTACGGGAATCACAAGCTTCAACACAAGCATTCTTTAAATTCATAATCACCCAACTAGCATGACTTTAATATCACTACCTCCATATCTCAAAACAATTATCAAGTATCAAGTTGATCATAGCATCCAATTCACTTTCTATGATAGTTTTTATTATACCCAACTTGGATGCTCATCATTCTAGGACCAACTTTAAAACCATAGCAAAATACCATGCTGTTCTAAAAGACTCTCAAAATAATATAAGTTAAGCATGAGAGTCTAGCAATTTTTCAAAATTAAGACACCACCGTGCTCTAAAAATTATAAGTGAAGCACTAGAGCAAAAACTATCAAGCACAAAAGATATAAGTGAAGCACATAGAGTATTCTAGCAAATTCTAATCAGATAGGCTTCTCCCAAAAGGTGTGTACAGCAAGGATGATTGGGGTAAACTAAAAACCAAAGACTACTATAATACACGACGCTCCAAGCCAAACACATATCATGTGGCGAATAAAAATATAGCTCCAAGTAAAGTTACCTATGAACGAAGAGGAAAGAGGGGATGCCTTCCCGGGGCATCCCCAAGCTTAGGCTTTTGGCTATTCTTGAATATCTTGGGGTGCCTTGGGCATCCCCAAGCTTAGGCTCTTGCCACTCCTTATTCCATAGTCCATAAAATCTTTACCCAAAACTTGAAAACTTCACAACACAAAACTCAACAGGAAATCTCACAAGCTCCGTTAGTGAAAGAAATCAAAACCACCACATAAGGTACTGCAATGAACTCATTCTTTATTTATTTTGGTATTAAACCTATTGTATTCCAACTTCTTTATGGTTTATAAACCAATTTACTATCCATAGATGCATTGGAATAAGCAAACAACACACGAAAAACAGAATGTATCAAAAACAGAACAGTCTGTAGCAATCTGTAACTAACGCAAACTTCTGGAACTCTAAAACTCGTACCAAAATAGGAAGTCCTGGACAATTTGTTTATTGAACATAAACAAAAAGAATCAATGCAAAAGCACGTTCCTGTGATTTAACAAAATTATATTCGTGCGCGCAAAGTTTCTATTTTTCAGGAGAATCAAATCAACTATCATCGTAGGTTATCCTATAGGTTCTACTTGGCAAAAACACTAATTAAAAGATAAAAACACATCTAAACAGAAGGTGGATGCAATATTTATTACTAAACAGGAGAATAAACAAAAAACATAAAGAAAAATTGGGTTGCCTCCCAACTAGTGCTATCGTTTAACGCCCCTAGCTTGGCATAAAAGCGAAGATAGATCTAACGAGTGCCATCTTTGGCACTAATTCGTAAGTAGAGAGATTGTGATCTCTAGGGATTTCTCCCTTTTTGGCAATGGCTAAACCATTAGGCAAAAATTCAAGAAATTCATTGGTAGCAAAAGGTTCCTTAACGATAGAAAGACAATTGGGGAGAACACTTATAGATTTGAGATCTGCGTCTCCCTTAGAAGATTCACCCTTATTTTTAGGAACATAAATAAACTTGGCAGTTCTAGTAGGGGGTTTTGGAGTGTTTTTCATGGAGGAAAACACGGAACCTAAGTTTGCAATAATATCCTCAAGTTTACCGATTCTAGCAGAGTCTAGATCTATTTTTTTCATTGATTATAGGTTCTTTTTCTTTAAGATTTTTAAAAGTAACTCCAACCCTAGATCAAAATTGGGTAATGTTATTATGAATCTTTTTATCCAAATTTTCAATCAACTAAACAGTGGAAATTTTATTTTCAACAATATCAAGCTGTTGCATCACATATTCTAGAGTTTAAACCGTTCCATTAACCAAAAGAGGTGGTGGGCCAAACAAATCTAACATAGCATTATAAGCATCAAACGTATGGCTACTCATGAAATCACCTCCGGTAGCAATATCAAGAACACATCTATTCCAAGGAGTAATGCCTACATAAAATTGAGGAGAAGAACGGAAGTAGCAAGCTTCCTAGTAGCTTTATATTGGGTATTGCAAATTCTATGCCAAGCATCTTTTAAACTTTCCCTCTCCATTTGCTTAAAATTGTGAATTTCTTGTTCGGGAGTGAGAATAAGTATAGGAGGACTAGCCATGACGACAAGGGAAACAAACTAACACACGAGCAAACAGAAAAAGGGGAAGCGAAAAGAGAGGTGGAGATTGGGAAAGAGAGGGCGAATAAAACGTCAAGGGTGAAGTGGGGAAGAGGAAAACGAGAGGCAAATGGCAAATAATATAAATGCAAGGGAGATGGGTTTGTGATGGGTACTTGGTATGTCTTGACTTGAGCGAAGACCTCCCCGGCAATGGCGCCAGAAATCCTTCTTGCTACGTCTTGAGCTTGCGTTGGTTTTCCTCGAAGAGGAGAGGGTGATGCAGCAAGTGTAGCGTAAGTATTTCCCTCAGTTTTGAGAACCAAGGTAGCAATCCAGTAGGAGGCTCCTCAAAAATCCCACGCACCTACACAAACAAACTGAGAACTCGCAACCAACACAATAAAGGGGTTGTCAATCCCTTCACGGCCACTTGCGAAAGTAAGATCTAATAACTATAGTATGATAAGATAAATATATATTTGGTATTTTATAATATAGCTGCAAAAAGTAAAGATGCATATAAAGGTAGATTGAAAGCAAATATGATAAGAGATAGACCCGGGGGACATAGGTTTCACTAGTGGCTTCTCTCAAGATAGCATAAGTATTACGGTGGGTGAACAAATTACTGTCGAGCAATTGATAGAAAAGCGCATAGTTATGAGATTATCTAGGGATGATCATGTATATAGGCATCACGTCCATAACAAGTAGACCGACTCCTGCCTACATCTACTACTATTACTCCACACATCGACCGCTATCCAGCATGCATCTGGAGTATTAAGTTCATAAGAACAGAGTAACGCATTAAGCAAGATCACACGATGTAGAGGATAAACTCATGCAATATGATATAAACCCCATCTTGTTATCCTCGATGGCAACAATACAATACGTGCCTTGCAACCCTTTCTGTCACTGGGTAAGGACACCGCAAGATTGAACCCAAAGCTAAGCACTCCTCCCATGGCAAGAAAGACCAATCTAGTAGGCCAAACCAAACTGATAATTCGAAGAGACTTGCAAAGATAACTCAATCATACATAAAAGAATTCAGAGAAGATTCAAATATTATTCATAGATAAACTTGATCATAAACCCACAATTCATCGGATCTCGACAAACACACCGCAAAAAGAGTTTACATCGAATAGTTCTCCACAAGAGAGGGGGAGAACATTGTATTGAGATCCAAAAAGAGAGAAGAAGCCATCTAGCTAATAACTATGGACCCGTAGGTCTGTGGTAAACTACTCACAACTCATCGGAGGGGCAAGGATATTGACGTAGAAGCCCTCTATGGTCGATTCCCCCTCCGGCAGAGTGCCGACGAAGGCTCCAAGATGGGATCTCACGGATACAGAAGGTTACGGCGGTGGAAATTGTGTTTTGTGGTGCCCCTGGATGTTTTCGGGGTACATAGGTATATATAGGAGGAAGAAGTACGTCGATGGCCGCCCGAGGGGCCCATGAGACAGGGGGCGCGCCCTACAGGGGGGGCTCCTATCTCGTGGCTTCCTCGGAAGCTTCTTGACTTGCACTCCAAGTCCTCTGGATCACGTTCGTTCCAAAAATCACGCTCCCGAAGGTTTCATTCCGTTTGGACTCCATTTAATATTCCTTTTCTTCGAAATACTGAAATAGGCAAAAAAAACAGCAATATGGGCTGGGCCTCCGGTTAGTAGGTTAGTCCCAAAAATGATATAAATGTGTAAAATAAAGCCCATAAACATCCAAAAGGGGTAATATAATAGCATGGAACAATAAAAAATTATATATACATTGGAGACGTATCAGCATGCCCCTAGGGGGATAGATTGGTAGGAAAAGACTATCGCTCGTCCCCGACTGCCACTCATAAGGAAGACAATCAAAGAAACACCCCATGCTTCAAATTTGTAACACAATGGTTACCATACGTGCATGCTACGGGACTTGCAAACCTCAACACAAGTGTCTCGACAATCCACAACCACCCACTAGCATGACTCTAATATCACCACCTTTATATCACAAAACTATTGCAAGGAATCAAACATACCATATTCAGCGATCTACAAGTTTATGTAGGATTTTATGACTAACCATGTGAATGACCAATTCCTATCATCTCTCTAAATAGATATAAGTGAAGCAAGAGAGTTTAATTCTTTTTACAAAAGATATGCCCATGCTCTAACAATTATAAGTAAAGCAAAAGATCATTCTACAAATGACGGTTTTCTATGTGAAGAGAAACAGGCAATCCAAACTACAAATGATATAAGTGAAGCACATGAAGCATTCTATAAAGCCATACTCAAAAGATTTAAGTGAAGTGCCATGAGAATTCTATAAATCAACCAAGGACTATCTCATACCAGCAAGGTGCATAAAAGAAAAGTGAAAACTAAATGCAAAAGACGCTCCAAGACTTGCACATAATGCATGAACGAAACAAATTCGAAAACATACCGATACTTGTTGAAGAAAGAGGGGATGCCTTCCGGGGCATCCCCAAGCTTAGAAGCTTGAGTCTCTTTGAATATTTACTTGGGGTGCCTCGGGCATCCCCAAGCTTGAGCTCTTGCCTCTCTTCCTTTTCCTCATATCCAGACATCCTCGATTAGACACTACATCCACACAAAACTTCAACAGAAAACTCGGTAAGATCCGTTAGTATAATAAAGCAAATCACCACTCTAAGTACTGTTGAAAACCAATTCATATTTTGTTTTTGCATTGCGTCTACTGTAATATAGCTTTCCCTTGGCTTAATACACTGATATAAATTGATAGATTCATCAAAACAAGCAAACTATGCATCAAATACAGAATCTGTCAAAAACAGAACAGTCTGTAGCAATCTGAACATCCACCAAACTTCTGGTACCCCAAACATTCTACCAAAATTACTAAAAATAAAAAAGTTGTACAGAATTACAGTGAAAAAGGAATCAGAACCAATTGACGTTCTAGTTAAAAATGTAAAATCGCGCACTACGGCCAAAGTTTCTGTCCTGCACCGTACAAACCAACAAGCATCGTAAACATCCTAAAGGCAAACCTTAGAACATTATTTTTATAATACAATGGAAATATACAAGGGGATAATTATTTTTGATGAAAAGTTTCTGTAATCAAGATTCACAAAGTTTCCATGAGCATGAACAAAGTTCAAGGAGCTCTCCCACTTCAACAATGCTTGTCTCTCTCACTTTCACATTCCTTTTTTGAAAAGTTTTAGGTTCCCCTCATTATTTTTTTGTTTTTAAACTATATAAAAGCACTCAACAGAAATAAATGACTCTCTAAAACTTCCGGGTTGTCTCTCTGGCAGCTCTTTCTTTAAAGCCATTAAGCTAGGCATATAGTGCTCAAGTAATGAATCCACCCGGATCCCAAGGTATATCGAAGCCAATTTTAATTAACAATGATTTGTAATTTAGTAGTGAGCACAAGGTAACATATATCAAGCAACAACGAAGTCTAACTCTTTTCCTATGCATCGGCATGTCATAAAAGAACAATTCATGCACACCAAGTAAAGGCCAATGCATAGTATAAGCAGTTTCTTGCAATTTTATCGTATTGGAAACATAGAGAGGTGGAGACATAGTTCCTCTCTCATAATAATTGCAAGCAGGAGCAGCAAGCACATGCATATTATATCTATCAAAATTATCATGTGCAATGGTAAAAGGCAACCCATCAATATAATCCTTAGTAAGCACAAACTTCTCCGATATAGTGTAGTTTGGAGAATTCAAAAAGAAAATAGGACTATCATGCGTGGGTGCAATAGCAACAATTTCATGTTTAACATAAGGAACTATAGCAAGTTCATCTCCATAAGAATAATTCATATTGGCATGTTGGCCACAAGCATAGCAAGCATCATCAAAAAGGGATATTTCAAGAGAATCAACGGGATCATAGCAATCATCATAGCAATCATCCTCCGGTAAGCACGAAGGGGAATTAAACAATGTATGAGTTGAAGAGTTACTCTCATTAGAAGGTGGGCACGGGTGATCAATCCGCTCTTCCTCCTTTTGTTCTTCGGTCTCTTCATCATCTTTTTCATCCAATGAGCTCACAGTTTCATCAATTTCTTCTTCCATAGCTTCCTGCAAAATATTAGTCTCTTCTTGGACAGCGGAGACTTTCTCAATAAATGCATTAATATAGTAATTGTATTCATAATTTTCATAGCAATATCTAAGTATAGCAAGATTTTCAGGCCTATAAACATCATCATCTAAAGCTTCATACTTTTCAAACAAATATTCAATTTCATGAGCAGCCTTAAAAGCAACAAATTCTTCAATTTGTTCCACATCATAGTAATCATATATACCATTAGCATAAGAAGCTAAGGTTTCATTATCATTAAATTTGCATGAAAAGGGAAGGTGTGGAGCCTTCATCTTAGAGCAACAAATAATACGATATCTCAAGCATAAATCCCTAGCATACCACTTCAACATTTGAATTTGATCCCATAATAGTTTCCATTTTTTTGTCAAGTGATAATCCCTAAAGTATTCACGTTGATCAAACGTATCTCCCATTATAAAGTTGAATGGGGTTTTCTCAGGATTATCAAAGTAGTACATAATATCTCTCACATAATGAGAATCGAGGGTTTTAGGAGTTACCCCATCTCCATGAGTAGCAAGTACACCTATTTTTTTGGTATTTCGTGTTCCATATCCATAACTGAAGATAGAGAACAACTAAGAACAACAAATAAAAATTACTTAGTGATAAAGAAGATAAGCACACACGAGAATACTCACCCCATGCTATGACTCCCCGGCAACGGCGCCAGAAAAAGGTCTTGATGACCCGCAAGTATACGGGATAATTGTAGCCTCTTTAGATAAGTAAGAGTGTCGAACCGAATGAGGAGATATAGGTAGAACAAATACTCTCTCAAGTCCTATCGGCCATTGATACGACTCTATGCACGCTTGACGTTCGCTTTACCTAGAACAAGTATGAAACTAGAAGTACTTTGTAGGTGTTGCTGGATATCTTTGCAAGATAATAAAGAACACGCAAATAAAAAGTAGCGCCTGCTTAGATAAAGATGAAATAAAGTAAATAAAGAGAGTGTGGAAAAGTGGTGGTAGGAGTTGTGAAAGTGTCCCTAAGCAATTGACTACGTTACTAGACCGACAATCACTATTGCAATTCTATTTGAGGGAGAGGCATAAGCTAACATACTTTCTCTACTTGGATCATATGCACTTATGATTGGAAGTCTAGCAAGCATCCACAAATACTAAAGATTCATTAAGATAAAACCCAACCATAGCATTAAAGTATCAAGTCCCCTTTTATCCCATACGCAAACAACCTACTTACTCGGGTTTGTGCTTCTGTCACTCATGCCACCCACCATAAGCAAATCATAAACATATTGCAAACCCTACAACGAGAATCCCTCACGCTTGCGCGACACGGAGGGCACAATAGGACAGCACCAATAATAAAACATGCAACTCAAACCAATCATAGCAATTCATCAATCACCGATAGGACAACGAAAATCTACTCAGACATCATAGGATGGCAACACATCATTGGAAAATAATACGAAGCATAAAGCACCATGTTCAAGTAGAGGGTACAGCGGGTTGCGGGAGAGTGGACCGCTGAATATAGATGGGGGAAGGTGATGGAGATGTTGGTGAAGATGGCGGAGGTGTTAGTAAAGATCGCTGTGATGATGATGGCCCCCGGCGGCGCTCCGGCTCCACTGAAAGCAAGGGGGAGAGATCCCCCCGTCTTCTTCTTCTTCCTTGACCTCCTCCCTAGATGGGAGAAGGGTTTCCCCTCTGATCCTTGGCTCCCATGGCTTGGGAGGGGCGAGAGCCCCTCCGAGATTGGATCTATCTCTCTGTTTCTGGGTTCTCAGATTCTGCCCCTTCACCGTTTCTTTTATATCCGGAGATCCATAACTCCGATTGGGGTGAATCTTTCGCCCATATTTTTCTTGTAAAATTAGCTTTCTTGCGGCAAAAGAAGAGCATCAACCGCCTTACATGGTGACCAGGAGAGTCCAGGGCGCTCCTTCCTCCTTGGGGCGCGCCCCCTATCTCCTGGCCCCCTTGGGCACCGTCTCTCGTTGATTTTTCCTCCCAAAAATCACAAATATTCCAAAATAATTCTCCGCACATTTGTATCCCGTTTAGACTCCGTTTGATATTGGGTTTTTGCGAAACAAAAAACATGCAACAGATAGGAACTGGCATTGGGCACTGGATCAATATGTTAGTCCCAAAAAATAGTATAAAAAGTTGCCAAAAGTATATAAAAGTTAAATAATATTGGCATGGAACAATCAAAAATTATAGATATGACGGAGACGTATCAATGATCTACATGCCATCAAGTACCTCCCACTAAAACTCAAGGACCGGCTCGGCATTGGCTGAATAGTTTGCCGGCAAACTCCATTGGAAGTTGGGGGAACCTGGAAGACGCATTCCTGGATAACTTCCAGGGCAATTATGTGCGACCACCGAATGCTGATGATTTAAGTCACATAACCCAACAACCCGGAGAGTCAGCCAGGAAATTCTGGACTCGGTTCCTAACTAAAAAGAACCAAATTGTCGACTGTCCGGATGCCGAAGCCTAGCGGCCTTTAAGCATGACATTCGTGACGAGTGGCTTGCCCGACATCTCGGTCAAGAGAAGCCGAAGTCCATGGCAGCCCTCACGACACTCATGACCCGCTTTTGTGCGGGCGAGGATAGCTGGCTGGCTCACAACAACAACACATAAAGAAATCCTGGCACGTCAGATGCAAGAGATAGCAACGGCAAGCCCCGACGCAACAAACACAAGCGCCACAACAATGGCGATAACGCCGAAGACACGGCCGTCAATGCCGGATTCAGTGGCTCTAAGTCCGTTCAGCGGAAAAATCCATTCAAAAGAAAAAATCCAAGCCCGTCTAGTCTGGACCGCATACTCAACCGCTCATGTCAAATTCATGGCACCCCGATAAACCAGCCAACCACACCAACATAGAATGTTGGGTGTTCAAACAGGCCGGCAAGTTGAATGCCGAAAACAAGGAAAAGGGGCCTCATACTGAGGACGACGAGGAGCCCCGGCTGCCGAACACAGGAGGACAGAAGAAATTTCCTCCCCAAGTAAAAAGTAATAAATATGATATACGCAACCCATATTCCCAAGCGGGAATGGAAGCGTGCACTAAGGGACGTCTACGCGATGGAGCCAGTCGCCCCAAAGTTCAACCCATGGTCTTCTTGTCCGATCACCTTCGATCGCAGGGACCATCCGACCAGTATCTGTCATGGCGGTTCGGCCGCGTTGGTCCTCGACCCCATCATTAACGGATTCCATCTCACACGAATCCTTGTAGACGGTGGCAGCAGCCTGAACCTGCTCTATCAGGATACAGTGCGCAAAATGGGCATCGATCCCTCAAGGATAAAACCCACCAAAACCACCTTTCAAGGTGTCATACCAGGTGTAGAGGCCTGCTGCACGGGCTCAATCACACTGGAAGTAGTCTTCGGATCTCCGGACAACTTCCGAAGTGAGGAGTTAATCTTCGATATCATCCCCTTCTGTAGTGGCTATCACGCACTACTCGGACGAACCGCATTTGCCAGATTCAATGCGGTACTGCATTATGCATACCTCAAGCTCAAGATGCCAGGACCTCGCGGGGTTATAACAGTCAATGGAAAAACAGAGCGCTCCCTCCGTATGGAGGAGCACATTGCGGCCCTTGCAGCAAAAGTACAGAGCAGCCTCCTTGGGCAGACCTCTAATTCGGCAATAAAACCCCCGGACACTGCCAAGCGAGTCCGAAGTACTCTGCAACAGGATCATCCGGCACGTCCAGAGCTCGCCTAGCAATTCGGTCTCCGCCCTATTCCCAGTCAAGCGGTGAAATTTGTGCCAAACATACATAATTACGCACTTAGAATACCATGGGCATAGACGGAGGCAGAGCTAGAATACGGTCCACAATGCGGCTCAGCCGCCCGAGGATCCGTATACCTTCGCCCCCGTATCTTTCTTTGAGGTCCCTATTGTTTGGAAGCTCTTCCGATAGCCTGATTATCGGACCCATCATGGGACGGAAACACCAAGGAGGCAAGGAGCTTTGACGTACAAGGGAATCCCCAGGTGGTCTCTGATAACGATCGCTATACCTGTTTTACATACACACACGCAGCTCGCTCTTGGGTAGAAAATGTCAAATAGTCCTATTTTGCTTATCGCACTACTTGTATACATACGCCTTGACGTATTATTCAAATGACAATGGAAAATAATGTACATGGTCAGCTTATTATTACATTTCTTTATCTTTTTCCTTAACTGTTTATTTATTACAAATTGCACTCGTACATTTTGGTACGTTCAGCTCGCCAGGGGCTTCAGTGTACCCCATAACACGGCAAGAAAAGTACGAACACTTTCGATAGTGCGACACCCCAAACTTATAGCATTATATGCATCAGCTCCGAATCATGTCTTGGGTCAATAGTTGGGTTTGCCCGGCTCCCATGTTTTGCTACCTTACGTTCCGCTATATCAGCTAAGGTGGCATAGGGAGAACTACTGCAATTGTGTCTCGGTTCTTCCGGACGAGCACCTCAGTAGAGAAAGCCGAAAACTGAGCGTCATGATGCGGCGAGAGCTGGTCGCTGTTCAAGAGGTCTCAAATCCATGAAGATTTTTTTTGCTTTGGGCGAGGAATCGGCCTTTGTTCGATTTATGCATTTATAGCGCCCCATGTTCGGCCTTCCGAATACTAGGGGCTACGCCAAAATTTAAAATTATAGAACTTCTATGGCTAAGTGAGAGTGATAAAGATGTATCGTACGATTGCCTTGTTCATTGCGCTAAACACCTCCTTAAAGGACCGAAAATTTGGATAAAGAGTGTTTAGATTTATCCAGAACACCGCGGTACTAGTTACGTGGGGGTAGAAGCCGATGACTGGCCAACTCTCAGATTTTATAAACGGCCGCACAGAGGGTAAAATTTTAAATCAGCAAGCGTTATATTGCACAACAGAACTTGTTTCATATTACAGGATAAAAAGAGTGTATTCACTCAAAGATTACATCCTTCGCACATTGCTCCGCCACAAGGCGGGAGCCCTTCAGGACACTATCATAATACTTTTCGGGGTGGCGATGCTCCTTGCCCTTTGGCGGCCCTTCGGTTATCAACTTCTCGGCATCCATCTTCGCCCAGTGAACTTTTGCGCGGGCGAAGGCCATTCGCGCACCTTCGATGCAAATTGACCGCTTTATAACTTCAAGCCGTGGACAGTCACTCACAAGATGCTTTACTAGGCCGAAGTAGCTGCTGGGCAGGGGCTCGACAGGCCACAGCCGGACTATGAGGTCCTTCATGGCCAGTTCGGCCGCTTGTGTAGTTCGACTAGTTGCTTCAGCTGGTCGCTCAAGGGCGTCGGATGTTCAATCCCAATATACTGAGACCGGAACAACTTCTCCTTTGAGCTCCCTTCTTTAGCCCGGTAGAACTCTACGGCATCAGATATGCTGCAGGGCAGATCTGCGAATGCTCCTGGAGAGCTCCAAATTCGGGTAAGTAAAAGGAAAGTCTCCTTCACATGCTTGCTTTGCATAATGAATTCCTTACCCGCCGCAATCTTCTTAGCCGCCTGAATCTCCTGGAGGGACTTTTGGGCTTCGTCCTTGGCGTCTCGTGCGCTCTGGAGGGCCTTCGTAAGCTCACACTCTTGCGTCTTAGAGTCATGCTCCAAGGACTCGTACTTTTGGACGAAATCTTGGAGATCTTGCTGGACATCATTGACTCGGGCCTCTTGCTTCTCGCGCTCGGCACGCTCCTTGGCCGCTTTGTCTTTGGCCTCGGTCAGCGCCGTGTTAAGGGCTGCCACTTCGGTAATGGCCCCTAGTAAAGTGCATGATGCTTTCATCAGCAGAAACCATTTTTTCCTTTTTAAATATATAGACGGGGTACTGCGTACCTTTGTTTTCCTCGAGCTGCCTCTTCATGAGGCCGAGCTCTCCCTCGGTCCGTGCTATGTATTGAGCTTGCGTTGGTTTTCCTCGAAGAGGAGAGGGTGATGCTGCAAAGTGTAGCATAAGTATTTCCCTCAGTTTTGAGAACCAAGGTATCAATCCAGTAGGAGGCTCCTCAAAAGTCCCACGCACCTACACAAACGAACTGAGAACTTGCAACCAACGCAATAAAGGGGTTGTCAATCCCTTCACGGCCACTTGCGAAAGTGAGATCTAATAAAGATAGTATGATAAGATAAATATATTTTTGGTATTTTGTAATATAGATGCAAAAAGTAAAGATGCAAATACAGGTAGATTGAAAGCAAATATGATAAGAGATAGACCCGGGGGCCATATGTTTCACTAGAGGCTTCTCTCGAGATAGCATAAGTATTACGGTGGTTGAACAAATTACTGTCGAGCAATTGATAGAAAAGCGCATAGTTATGAGATTATCTAGGCATGATCATGTATATAGGCATCAGGTCCATAACAAGTAGACCGACTCCTGCCTGCATCTACTACTATTACTCCACACATCGACCGACTCCTGCCAGCATCTAGAGTATTAAGTTCAGAAGAATAGAGTAACACATTAAGCAAGATGACATGATGTAGAGGGATATAAACATGCAATATGAAATAAACCCCATCTTGTTATCCTCGATGGCAACAATACAATACGTGTCTTGCAACCCTTTCTGTCACTGGGTAAGAACACCGCAAGGTTGAACCCAAAGCTAAGCAGCTCTCCCATGGCAAGAAAGACCAATCTAGTAGGCCAAACCAAACTGATAATTCGAAGAGACTTCCAAAGATAACTCAATCATGCATAAAAGAATTCAGAGAAGATTCAAATATTATTCATAGATAAACTTGATCATAAACCCACAATTCATCGGATCTCGACAAACACACCGCAAAAAGAGTTTACATCGAATAGATCTCCACAAGAGAGGGGGAGAACACTGTATTGAGATCCAAAAAGAGAGAAGAATCCATCTAGCTAATAACTATGGACCCGTAGGTCTGTGGTAAACTACTCACAACTCATCGGAGGGGCAATGATGTTGATCTAGAGGCCCTACGTGGTTGATTCCCCCTCCGGCAGAGTGCCGACAAAGGCTCCAAGATGGGATCTCGCGGATACAGAAGGTTACAGTGGTGGAAATTGTGTTTCGTGGTGCTCCTAGATGTTTTCGGGGTACGTAGGTATATCTAGGAGGAAGAAGTACGTCGGTGGCCGCCCGAGGGGCCCACAAGACAGGGGGGCACGCCCTACAGGGGGGGCTATCTTGTGGGGCCCTCAGAAGCTTCTTGACTTGCACTCCAAGCTCTCCGGATCACGTTTGTTCCAAAAATCACGCTCCCGAAGGTTTCATTCCGTTTGGACTCCGTTTGATATTCCTGTTCTTCGAAATACTAAAATAGGCACAAAACAACAATATGGGCTGGGCCTCCGGTTAGTAGGTTAGTCCCAAAAATGATATAAATGTGTAAAATAAAGCCCATAAATATCCAAAAGGGGTAATATAATAGCATGGAACAATCAAAAATTATAGATACGTTGGAGACGTATCAAGCATCCCCAAGCTTAATTCCTGCTTGTCCTCGAGTAGTTAAATGATAAAAAAGAAAGTTGTGATGTGGAATGCTACCTAGCATAACTCATAATGTAATTTTCTTTATTGTGGCATGAGTGTTCAGATTCAAATGAATACAAAATAAAGTCCATATTGACATAAGAAATAGTAATACTTCAAGCATACTAATCAAAGTAATCATGTCTTCTCAAAATAACATGGCTAAAGAAAGTTATCCCTACAAAATCATATAGTCTGGCTATGCTCTATCTTCATTACACAAAGTATTTAATCATGCACAACCCCGATGACAAGCCAAGCAATGGTTTCATACTTTAATAATCTCAAACTTTTTCAACTTTCACGCAATACATGAGCGTGAGCCATGGACATAGCACTATATGTGGAATAGAATGGTGGTTGTGGAGAAGACAAAAAGGAGAAGATAGTCTCACATCAACTAGGCGTATCAACGGGCTATGGAGATGCCCATCAATAGTTATCAATGTGAGTGAGTAGGGATTGCCATGCAACGGATGCACTAGAGCTATAAATATATGAAAGCTCAATAAAAGAAACTAAGTGGGGTGCATCCAACTTGCTTGCTCACGAAGACCTAGGGCACTTTTGAGGAAGCCCATCATTGGAATATACAAGCCAAGTTCTATAATGAAAAATTCCCACTAGTATATGAAAGTGACAACATATGAGACTCTCTATCATGAAGATCATGGTGCTATTTTGAAGCACAAGTGTGGCAAAGGAGATAGTAGCATTGTCCCTTCTCTCTTTTTCTCTCATTTTATTTTTTCTTTCTTTTCTTTTTTCCCTTCTTTTTCTTGGCCTTCTTTTTTTCTTGTTGGCCTTTCTCCTTTTTTTCTTTCTCTTTTTTCTTTTCTTTTTGTAAAGTCCGAAGTCTCATCCCGACTTGTGGGGGAATCATAGTCTTCATCATCCTTTCCTCACTAGGACAATGCTCTAATAACGAAGATCATCACACTTTTATGGATTTACAAATCAAAGCTAGAACAAGATATGACTCTATATGAATGCTTCCGGCGGTGTACCAGGATATGCATTGAATCAAGAGCGACATGTATGAAAATTATGAAGGTGGCCTTGCCACAAATACAATGTCAACTACATGATCATGCAAAAAGCAATATGACAAAAGGAATGCGTGTCATATGAACAGAACGGTGGAAAGTTGCATGGCAATATATCTCGGAATGGCTATGGAAATGCCATAATAGGTAGGTATGGTGGCTATTTTGAGGAAGGTAAATGGTGGGTGTAAGGTACCGGCGAAAATTGCACGATACAAGAGAGGCTAGCAATGGTGGAAGGGTGAAAGAGTGCGTATAATCCATGGACTCAACATTAATCCAAGGAACTCATATACTTGTTGCAAAAATTTAGAAGTCATCAAAAACCAAAGCACTACGCGCATGCTCCTAGGGGGATAGATTGGTAGGAAAAGACCATCGCTCGTCCCCGACCGCCACTCATAAGGAAGACAATCAATAAAAAAATTGTGCTCCAACTTCATCACAAAGCGGTTCACCATACGTGCATGCTACGGGAATCACAAACTTCAACAGAAGCATTCTTTGAATTCATAATCACCCAACTAGTATGACTTTAATATCACTACCTCCATATCTCAAAACAATTATCAAGCATCAAATTGATCATAGCATCCAATTCACTTTCTATGATAGTTTTTATTATACCCAACTTGGATGCTCATCATTCTAGGACCAACTTTATGATCATAGCAAATACCATCCTGTTCTAAAAAACTCTCAAAATAATATAAGTGAAGCATGAGAGACTAGAAATTTCTTCAAAATTAAGACACCACCGTGCTCTAAAAGATATAAGTGAAGCACTAGAGCAAAAACTATCAAGCTCAAAAGATATAAGTGAAGCACATAGAGTATTCTAGCAAATTCTAATCAAATAGGCTTCTCCCAAAAGGTGTGTACAGCAAGGATGATTGTGGTAAACTAGAAGGCAAAGACTAATATAATACACGACGCTCCAAGCAAAACACATATCATGTAGCGAATAAAAATATAGCTCCAAGTAAAGTTACCAATGAACGAAGACGAAAGAGGGGATGCCTTCCCGGGGCATCCCCAAGCTTAGGCTTTTGGCTATACTTTAATATCTTGGGGTGCCATGGGCATCCCCAAGCTTAGGCTCTTGCCACTCCTTATTCCATAGTCCATAAAAGCTTTACCCAAAACTTGAAAACTTCACAACACAAAACTCAACAGGAAATCTTATCAGCTCCGTTAGTGAAAGAAAACAAAGCCACCACATAAGGTACTGCAATGAACTCATTCTTTATTTATTTTTGTGTTAAACCTACTGTATTCCAACTTCTTTATGGTTCATAGACTGAATTACTAGCCATAGATGCATTGAAATAAGCAAACAACACACGAAAAACAGAATCAGTCAAAAACAGAACAGTCTGTAGCAATTTGTAACCAACGCAAACTTCTGGAACTATAAAACTCCTAGAAAAATAGGAAGTCCTGTACAATTTGTTTATTGAACAGCAGCAAAAAGAATCAATGCAAAAGAACGTTCCTGTGATTTAACAAAATTATATTCGTGAGCGCAAGGTTTCTGTTTTTCAGCAGAATCAGATCAACTATCATCGTAGGTTATCCTATAGGTTCTACTTGGCACAAACACAAATTAAAAGATAAAAACACATCTAAACAGAAGGTATATGCAACATTTATTACTAAACAGGAGCAAAAACAAAAAAACATAAAGAAAATTGGGTTGCCTCCAAACCAACGCTATTGTTTAACGCCCCTAGCTAGGCATAAAAAGCAAAGATAGATCTAAGTGGTGCCGTAATAATAAGATAGATCTTGAAAGCTCATCTCATATTCTCTACGTTCGGCAGAAAGTTTCCTTTGAGGAAAGCAAAAGTAATCAAAAGGGCTAAATTTAGTGGGACAAAGATCCCCAAGATCAACCACAGGACAAACGGGTTCTTCCCTTGGCCCTTCATAGTGCACAACTATTTCATCACTAAAAGCATTCTTTTGGCAAAATCTTGTGAGCCTATACTCAAGAGAGTATCCTAGCTCATTGTTTCGAAGGGCAAAATCATTATTAAGCTCGTTAATGCGATCAACCAAGACATTGGTAGGAACCTTTTTTCTAAGGTTTTCATTAAATGTGACATAGTCCGAAGATTGAAAACGTCTAATTTCCTCTTGATCATAGAGGATCGCCTCTATGGGAGGACGACCGGCATCCACCCTATAGTGCGCAAAGATTTCTTTGGCCTCTCTTATGATAAATCTAAACTCATGAGCCAAAAAGATAGTAACAGCGCGCTTAACAGAAGAATGCTCAATATTAGAGAATTCTAGGAAAATTCTTTGTATGCAAGGATGCATATGCATAAATTGCCTTTCAAGTTCAACTACAAGCATAGCGATAGCATCCGCAAGACTACTAGTTCTATGAAGAATAGAACAACCCATGGAAGGTAAAGCACTGGCACAAGTAAAGAAATCTTGAATAACACCTTTGCCAATGATGTTACCACTACCGATTCGAAACTTTTTAGTATGCAAGATAGGGGGTTCATCGGCCGGAGCCTCGGGATTTTCTGTGTTATCATTATTGTCCATATCGATGATAATCTCCCCAATTTCAGACATAGCGGCAAACAAAAGCAAGGCGGAAGAAAGCAAGCGAAAAGGAGAAGAGGAGATTGGGAAAGAGAGGGCGAATAAAACGGCAAGGGTGAAGTGGGGGAGAGGAAACGAGAGGCAAATGGCAAATAATGTAAATGCGAGGGAGATGGGTTTGTGATGGGTACTTGGTATGTCTTGACTTGAGCGAAGACCTCCCCGGCAACAGCGCCAGAAATCCTTCTTGCTACGTCTTGAGCTTGCGTTGGTTTTCCTCGAAGAGGAGAGGGTGATGCAACAAAGT
>NC_057795.1:87098267-87147515 GCF_018294505.1 Triticum aestivum | reverse complement strand
CTAGTTTTGAAAAAAAATAAAAAAAATTTGTTAGTAGTGGCGCACCGAGGGTGTGGTGCGCCATTACTAGTTAAAACTAGTAATGGCACACTATCCCCTGGTGCGCCATTACTATTTTTGTAAAAAAATAAAAAAAAAATTGTTAGTAGTGGCGCACCGAGGGTGTGGTGCACCATTACTAGTTTACTAGTTTAACTAGTAATGGTGCACTATCCCCTAGTGCGCCATTACTAGTTTTGAAACAAAATAAAAAAATTGTTAGTAGTGGCGCACCGTGGATGTGGTGCGCCATTAGTATTTGGAGTTTAATGGCGTACCTATATGTGGTGCGCCACTGCTATATAGTAGTGGGGCACCACATGCGTGGTGTGCCATTAATGTCCATATTATCTATAGCCCTTTTCCTAGTAGTGTGAGGGCATGTGCGTCGATGGTGGCGCCTCACTACACACCTCTCACCGCCAACTCAAGTAGTGGGCACATGAGATCACATCGGTGGAGCCGTAACTCAATGCACGAAAGTCACTGAAATGGTCCAGCACGCCTATCATCTTTGACAACAAGGACCACCCTGATCGCACAACAGCGGTCGGGTGTTTGTCGTTCTTGGTTTCACCAACAATCCACAACCTCAGAGTGACGAAGATGCTAGTTGACGGTGGGCCCGGTTTGAACTTGATCTCGCCTATCGTGGTCAAAAGGCTGCAGATTCCTGATGGAGACCTCGAAGAGACAGGCACGTTTCAAGGGGTCAATCCGGGGAGAAGCCAGCCAAAGGGTAAGGTCACGCTGCCCGTGACATTTGGGCGAGAGCTGATGTAACAACCTGGTTTTTGGCCCTTTTCTTTTTCTTCTGATTTGTTTGTTTTTTGCTCTGTTTTTCTTTTTTGAGTGGTTCTATGGCCTTGCCACCTAGGACATCATCCCCATTCCCCCTCCCAAGTGGCTCATCATTCTCAAAACCTTGCCAAGATCATGTCACTTCAATCCTTGACCAAACCCTAAAATTCTTTTCTAGGGAATATTCCTTTTACTATTAAAGGAATAACCCTATCTGCCCTAGGTTGTGAAGCAACCTGTATTTTGGTCCATCCAAAAATTCCCAATTAATTCGCATAATTCCTTTGGGTCATATATAGCTCAAATATGCCCAAACATTTACTTGGCCAGTTCAAAAATATTTCCCCACTATTCCATTTTCTATTCTACCCTGAATGGCACTTTGTGAAGGAAGTGTCATTTATATTATTCCTAGTGGCTCCCAACATTTTTGGTCATGCTTATATGTCCAAATAATTACCTCACGCAAAAGTTCACCTTTATTTACCTAGACAATCTTCTGCAGTGATTTTTCAAAAATTTTGTCGGAGAGAAGGCATTGTGAAGAAGTACTAGCTAGGAGTATCCAAATGAGTTGAGCTTTTGCACACTCCTTAATGTGCTCATATTAACCCTCTCCACCCATTTGCAGCCCCATCCAATCATCTATGTGAACACAGGACCAAATATTTGATTTTGGCAATATTTTCAGGTTGTGAAGCAAGTGCATTTTATATTGCTTTAAAAATCCTCATAAATTACCAGATCATTCTTATACCCATAAAACATCTCTCCACCCAATTTGGCATCATTTTATTGATCCATCGGATAACCAAAGTTAGTCCAAGTTTCTAGACAGAAATGATGTTGGTGAAGCAAGTACCATTGTGGCTTGTCCATTAGGTATGAGCTTTTTACAACATCTTTATATGTCCATATAATGTGGATTTGCCAAGTTGCATCCCATTCCATAACTCCAGGTGAATGCATCATCCAAATTGAGTTTCTGACCAAATTTAACAGTTGCAAAGCAACTATATTAAATCTTGGTTCAAATCCCCACAAAACCTCCAGGACTGTAGTCCTTCGATAGATAAACCTCCCAGACAACTCCATTGACCCCAATCAAGTTCCTGTTGTTCAGAAGTGCTCTGCCAAGTTTGATGCAGTAAACTTCAGAGCTTAGTTACCATTTATATATAGCTCCTCAGATCAAGCCAATGCCTCATAAATGCTCCACCCTGGAAGGACTAGCTCGCAGACATAGTTTGACATCCTCTATAGCCCTCCCTGTGCATTGTCTCGTGGTGACCGCGCAGCTGGTATGCACATTTGCGCGCTTCGTGCATAGTGGCTGCGTCCAGTGGCTATTTGTGCTTCGGTACCACTCCCCCTCATCGTCTTATAGCTCGTCGGCATGTCCAGTGGCTGCATCTCGTCGTCGTCGTTCCCCTGGACCCCTCTCCTCCTCCGGCAGCTTCCTCACCGACGCAAACTGCTGCGTGCCCACGGACGTATAGTGGAGATTTGGCTCTACTCGTCGCTGTTGTCATCCTACCTGTGCTGATGATCCACAAGTATAGGGGATCTATCGTAGTCCTTTCGATAATTAAGAGTGTCGAACCCAACAAGGAGTATAAGGAAATGATAAGCGGTTTTCAGCAAGGTATTCTCTGCAAGTACTGAAATAAGTGGTAACAGATAGTTTTGTGATAAGATAAATTGTAACGAGCAACAAGTAACAAAAGTAAGTAAAGTGCAGCAAGGTGGCCCGATCCTTTTTGTAGCAAAGGAAAAGCCTGGACAAACTCTTATAACAGGAAAAGCGCTCTCGATGACACATGGGAATATCATCAAGCTAGTTTTCATCACGCTCATATGATTCGCGTTTGGTACTTTGATAATTTGATATGTGGGTGGACCGGTGCTTGGGTGTTGTTCTTACTTGAACAAGCATCCCACTTATGATTAACCTCTATTGCAAGCATCCGCAACTACAACAAAGGTATTAAGGTAAACCTAACCATAGCATGAAACATATGGATCCAAATCAGCCCCTTACGAAGCAACGCATAAACTAGGGTTTAAGCTTCTGTGACTCTAGCAACCCAGCATCTACTTATTACTTCCCAATGCCTTCCTCTAGGCCCAAATAATGGTGAAGTGTTATGTAGTCGACGTTCACATAACACCACTAGAGGTTAGACAACATACATCTTATCAAAATATCGAACGAATACCAAATTCACATGACTACTAATAGCAAGACTTCTCCCTTGTCCTCAGGAACAAACGTAACTACTCACAAAGCATATTCATGTTTATAATCAGAGGGGTAATAATGTGCATAAAGGATCTGAACATATGATCTTCCACCAAATAAACCAACTAGCATCAACTACAAGGAGTAATCAACACTACTAGCAACCTACTAGCACCAATCCCGGACTTGGAGACAAGAATTGGATACAAGAGATGAACTAGGGTTTGGAGATGAGATGGTGCTGGTGAAGATGTTGATGGAGATTGCCCTCTGCCAATGAGAGGAGCGTTGGTGATGACGATGTTGATGATTTCCCCCTCCCGGAGGGAAGTGTCCCCGGCAGCACAGCTCTGCCGGAGCCCTATATTGGTTCCGCCAAGGTTCCGCCTCGTGGCGGCGGAGTCTCGTCCCGAAAGGTTGCCTTCTGTTTTTTTCTCATCGAAAGACTTCATATAGGAGAAGATGGGTATCGGAGAGCCACTAGGGGGCCCACGAGGTAGGGGGGCACGCCCAGGGGGGGCACCCTCGTGAGCAAGGTGTGCCCCCTGGCCTTCATCTTTGGCGATGATTTTTCTTTGTTTATTTTAAGGTATTCCGTGGAGTTTCAGGACTTTTGGAGTTGCGCAGAATAAGCCTTCAATATTTGCTCCTTTTCCAGCCCAGAATTCCAGGTGCCGGCATTCTCCCTCTTCATGTAAACCTTGTAGATTAAGACAGAATAGCCATAAGTATTGTGACATAACGTGAAATAACAGCCCATAATGCAATAAATATTGTCATAAAAGCATGATGCAAAATGGACGTATCATGTGCTCTGGTGGCCTCCTCTTCCCTCATGAGCTCTCTCATGTGCTTCCCCCATCGTCTACCTTCGAGCTTGAGCGCCTGCACACGCGTCCACGGTGGTGCCAGCTCGGCCTCCTCCCCCTCTGCCTATTTAAGGCCGCCCCGACCCCGTCTTGCTTCACCACTGGCCTCCTGCACCTCCTCTAGTACTCCCTAATGCCTTGCCCAAGCCCCGGAGCCTCCTCGCAGTGATTGACCACCATGGCTGCCGCGGCCCCTCTCCTTGATTTGCTAAAGCCCGAGTCCCTCTCCCACTTCCTCCTCCACCAAGGCACCTACCTACCCCTGGCGGAGCTCCCTCGCAATTCCACTTCTCCGCTCGTGCCCCATATCACCAAGTTCACCGGCGACGAAGCAGCCGTCTGCTACAGCCGGCTTCCCATGCTCTCCCAAGCTCTTCGGTGGCCGTGTCCTACCTGAAGGGGACCGCCTCGTCCTGCTGATCATGCCAGTAGGTCGGGCACCTCGAATGGTGGACCGTGCCGCCGGCTATCGTTGTCGGGGCGGCCGGCCTCGCCTCTGCCTCAACGCGTCATCGGGGGATAAGAGCAGGCGCAGGAGGAGGGAGTTAACCAGCAGAATGGACCCAGTGGGCCCCAGGCGTCAGCGACCCAAGCCGCGACCCCCTCCCTACCAGCAGGCCCCACATGTCAGCGAGACTAGGCCCGGCCCTGCCCCTGCTGACGTGGATTAGTGGACACGGCTTTGCCTGTGTCTGCTTTCATCCACCGAAAGTGTATTCCTCAAGTGCGCGTTCTGTTTTTTCCAGCCGAGGGTCTGTTTGTGATGATTTTGTTACAAATAGGTCCCTGGCAGAAAAACTATCATAACTTCTTGATCCTAACTCCAAATCAGGTGAAATCAAAGCCCACTTCTTCGTTACATGGAGCTGGTTCTGATGGAACCATTTTCAGCATGTGTTCACATTCTGAAAATGACCATTATGACCTTGCCCTTATTCAGCCCCCTTCGAGAGAGAATGATTTCCGGCGATTCTTTCCGCGAGCTTCTCGCACTTTCTCCTAGTGATTTCTTCCACCCCAGGCAAGCCACACCCTCCATTTGCATCATTGTAATGCAGTGACATTGTTTAATTTATTTGAACTTGTTTAAAATATTGCTTAGCTACATGACTTTGTGCATGGCATTTTCTCAGAGTATTATTTTGATCTTGTTGTTGCCATGCTATTGTTTGGATTACTAGGAGTTATGCTTGAAGTTGATGATTATCATGTTGTCATTGGAGTATTACTGGTTGGTATTATGATTATTTCCATGATGGTATCCGTTATTATATTTTGGAGTATTGCTTTGGATATCATGCTGCCTTTGGATAATTAGTGGTCAGTATGATTATTTTCATGATGCTAGTTGATGTTCTGTTGCTTGGAGTATTATTTTTGGATATGATGTTTACATGTGGATCTTAGCTGAATAGTTTTATTCTTGTTATTGGAGTAGTAGGATTATTGTTTTCGGATTCATCATGACAGTAGTGTTGTGCTACCTTTGGAGTATTTTGAGATGTTGATATTATGCTTGGATTATTTCTTGGATATTGCTATGAATTGGATTCTAGTTTGATAGTTGATATCAGAGTATCAGTTATCACAATTATATTTTGGGGGTTAAATTCCGTCATTAAGTTGGTCAGGTGCCACCGAACCGGGCTTTTTCCAGTGCAACCACATTTGCCTTTTATGGGAAGGCCCTAATGCGATGCTATGGTCGTGCCTCTCGCCGGTGCCTCCAACGAGGGAAGGTTATGGGCGTGCGGTACCCTGGCCCAGTAAGCAGACATAAACTTGTGTGCCCGTAGTTCGTATTGAGATCTCTTGTCCCCGTTTGGGATCGTTTTGCCACGAGGTGGCCGTTTTGCCATGATGGTGGTTGTTGGTGTCTAGGGTAGACACGGGGCTGTAACGCCCCGGATCTGATGCGCCAGGTGTCTGCCAGTTATTCGCTGTCATTGCCATGTCATTTGCTTGCGTGTTGCATTTTGCCATGTCATCATGTGCATTGCATTGCATTGCATACGTGTTCGTCTCATGCATCTGAGCATTTTCCTCGTTGTCTGTTTTGCAATCTGGCACTCCTTTGTCCTCCGGCGTTCCCCTTTTGTCTCTCATTGTGAGCAGATGTTAAAAGTTCTCGGAAGGGATCGAGGTTTGCCAAGCGGCCTTGGTACACCACCGGTAGACCGTCTGTCAAGTTTCGTGCCATTTGGAGGTCGTTTGATACTCCAACGGTTAACCGGGGTATCGTAAAAGCCTCTTTTGTTGCAGCCCAACACCCCTTCATAACAGCCCACTAAAGCATCCAAACCCCCTCCATGCTCTCGGTCGTTCGATCACGATCGTGTGGGCGAAAACTGCTCCTCATTTGGAGTCTCCTAGCTCCCTCTACCTATATATATGCCCTCTTCCCCGAAATTTGCGGATGAATCCTACCCTAACCCTAGCTTCTTCCTCCTCCAGCCGCCGGACATGTCCGCGCCCCACCGGACATGTCCGCCACCACCCCCTCAGCGAATCGTGGAGCGCCACGTCACCCTATCATCGCCCTGCAGCCCCTCCACTCCGCCGCGGCCCTCCTGGCCCAGATCGGGCCCCCCTGAGCCCGAACTCCTCCGCCGCCGGGCCTGAGCACGCCAGCGCCCGAGGCCACTCGAGCCTCCCTCGCGCCCGAGCGCTCAGCTCCTCGCAGCTCCCGCCCGAGCTCGCTCCCGAGCGCCGGTCGTCCCCGCCTCTACCCGAGCTTCCGCCGAAGTTCGCCGGCCTCCTCCTGCCGGCCACCACGACCAGCAGGTCGGACCCCTCGTGCCCTGTTCCTCCTTCCCCTGCCCGTCTCCTTCTCCTCTCACCTCTCCCGTGCTCTCTCCCGCAGGAGCTCTGCCATGGCTACCACCAACCCATGGAGCTTGGTGCTCGTCGCTGGCCGCGTCCCTCGCCCGATCCGGCCGGGATCCACCAGATCCGGCCACCCTCGACCCATTCCCGGCTTTCCCGAGTCCTCCCGGAGTACCAGCTCGCCGCCCCAGGCCATGGAGCTTCGTCAACTCCCGTCCTGGAGCTCCGTGTCCCGATTTTTGCTGGGTAAAAATCCCAAGTCCCCGTAATTTTGCATGTTCTGGTGCCCCCTTTATCATGCCATAACTTGCTGCATACTGCTCCGTTTCCTGCGTGTAATGTGTCAAATTGTTCGTCTCGACGGGTACTTCATTTCATTCTATTACATCATGTTCATTTGAGTCCATCTGGATGCCTTAATAATCGTTGCAAGAGTGCTATGTGATGTTAACCTACTGAAACTGTTATAACTTGGTGATTTGTCTTTTTCATTGCATTTTGTGTGTGCATCCTATGAGCATGAGCTTTACATGTGTTTTTGCTACATCATGCTATCTCTACAGTGGTGCCTTCCATGTATTTTTGTGGGTCTTGTATTGAGTGCATCGAGCTTGCTAAGTAGGGTACTTGCTGTTGCTGTTTTGCTAGTCTGAATCTGCTATGTCATGATGCTATGTTAAACTGCTGCTACAAGTCATTCTATGCATAATCTAGAGATGTTCAATAAGGATGATTTGTTATACATGTCATGCCCTATCCATTCATGCCCCTGGTTGCATTTTTAGCCTGCTGTAATTTGTTGTTATATTGCTCCAAACTTCCTAAATAATGTTGTTGTCAGCCTGTTAACATTAAGTTCAGTTTTGCCACGAGCCTTACTAGTGATCCATGCACCCTATGACTTGCTCTTGCCATGTTTAGCTTCCTAAATATGCCTTATTACTATGGGTTGCCTTGACATGCCATGTATTGCTCTGCGGTGAGTGGTTCATGCTCACCAACATGCCTACTTATCGTTGTTCCTGCCATGTCTTAATCTGTCATATCATTTGCCATGTTTACGTGGGTGCCATCATATTTTATGTGCCCTTTTGGCTCATGGTCAGTAAGGGACTTTTGTTATATGAGATTAGTAGATTCATTCCATGCCTTTTTTACCATGATATGTTCATGTAACATGTTGTTTGATAGCTCTAAACATTGCAACCTGATGTTATTCCTGCCAAGTCTGAAACTGTTATTATTTGCAATCTTGCCATGTCCTTTTGAGCATGTTATAGTGATTTCTGGAGATAGCTCAGTGTTCATGTTTTGTCATGCTTTACCTGTACTTCATGCCCATGCATTTCATTATTACGTTGGGGTGCTGTAGCATATTGTTTTGATGCTTGCTAGATGCCTAGTTGCTGTTTTGGACAACTTGTCCTTTAAACTTGTATAGAGTGTATGCGTTGAACCGTTGCTCCGTTTTGAGTGTCCTCTATATGGAACTTGCTTGATTTTGCATAAAGTTTCATATTATCATGTTGCATCCTTTTTTTGAGGTGTTTGCTAGATGTTTGTATGCATTTAGCATCAATGTCATGTTTGACTTGTTTTGCTCATATCTTCTAGACCGTAGCGCCGAACTAAATGAACTTTATATGTAACTTGACTAGAATCTCGTGTAGATCATCTTGGTGCATCTTAACTTCCTGTTTAACAACTTGAACATAAGGTGTATTCAGTTCTGGACCAATTTCTAAAGTTGCATATGAGGACTTACCGGAATTGTTATATGTTATTCCCGGCCTCATTTAAACTTGTTTTGATGTGTTGCTCTTGTATGCATCATCTCTTGCCATGAGTAGCTTCAGGTAGCCTTGTGATGCATCATGCTTGGTTGTGCATCATGTCTTGTCCATGTGTGGTGTGTTTACTATGTTGTGTGCTTCTTCTCGATAGTTCCCGTTTCGTTGCGATCGTGAGGATTCGTTCGTCTACGCTTGGTTCGTCTTCGTGGCTTCATCTTCTTCATGGACTCGTTCTTCTTCATAGCGGCATTTCAGGCAAGATGACCATCGCCTTGGATCTCATTACTATCATTGCTATGCTAGTTGCTTCGTTCTATCGCTATACTGCGCTACCTATAACTTGTTCCTCAAGCCTCCCCAAATTGCCATGAACCTCTAACCTTTTCACCCTTCCTAGCGAACCATTGCTTGGCTATGTTACTGCTTTGCTCAGCCCCTCTTATAGCGTTGTTAGTTGCAGGTGAAGTTGAAGATTGCTCCATGGTGGACAGGATTATGTTGGGATATCACAATATCTCTTATATTATTAATGCATCTATATACTTGGTAAAGGGTGGAAGGCTCGGCCATATGTCTGGTGTTTTGTTCCACTCTTGCCGCCCTAGTTTCCGTCATATCGGTGTTATGTTCCCGGATTTTGTATTCCTTACGTGGTCGGGTGATTTATGGGACCCCCTTGACAGTTCGCTTTGAATAAAACTCCTCCAGCAAGGCCCAACCTTGGTTTTACCATTTGCCTCACCTAGCCCTTTTTCCCTTGGGTTTCCGGAGCCCGAGGGTCATCTTTATTTTAGCCCCCCCCCCCCCCGGGCCAGTGCTTCTCTAAGTGCTGGTCCGAACCGAGCAGCCTGCGGGGCCCCCTCGGGGAAACTCGAGGTCTAATTTTACTCGTAGCTTGACTTATCCGGTGTTGCCCTGAGAACGAGATATGTGCAACTCCTATCGGGATTGTCGGCGCATCAGGCGGCTTTGCTGATATTGTTTTACCATTGGCGAAATGTCTTGTAAACCGGGATTCCGAGACTGATCGGGTCTTCCTGGGAGAAGGTATATCCTTTGTTGATCGCGAGAGCTTATCATGGGCTAAGTTGGGACACCCCTGCAGGGTATTATCTTTCGAAAGCCGTGCCCGCGGTTATGTGGCAGATGGGAATTTGTTAATGTCCGGTTGTAGATAACTTGACACTTGACTTAATTAAAATGCATCAACCGTGTGTGTAGTCGTGATGGTCTCTTTTCGGCGGAGTCCGGGAAGTGAACATGGTTTTGGGTTATGTTTGACGTAAGTAGGAGTTCAGGATCACCTCTTGATCATTGCTAGCTTCACGATCGTTCCGCTTGCTCTCTTCTCGCTCTTATTTGCGTTGGTTAGCCACCATATATGCTTAGTCGCTGCTGCAACCTCACCACTTTACCCCTTCCTTTTCCTTTAAGCTTTGCTTGTCTTGATACCCATGGTAATGGGATTGCTGAGTCCTCGTGGCTCACACATTACTACAACAACAGTTGCAGGTATAGGTTATGTGATGATCATGACGCGAGAGCGATGTTTGCTTATTTTGGAGTTCGTCTTCTGCTTCTTCTTCGATCATGGGATAGGTTCCAGGTCGGCAGCCTGGGCTAGCAGGGTGGACGTCATTTGAGTTTCTGTTTGTGTTTCATCCGTAGTCGGATGATGTTCTTATGTATGATGATGTTCTATTCGTGTGGCATTGTATGTCTTTTGTATGTATCCCCATCTATTATGTAATGTTGATGTAATGATATCCACCTTGGAAAAGCGTTTCAATATGCGGGTCTATCCTTGGTGGGACCTTCGAGTTCCTTTTGGATAGGGTCGCATATTGGGCGTGACAGGGGCCACCCATGACTTAGCCCAGTGGGGAGTTAATCGGAGTTTCCGGGAGAGTGTCATGGTAGTAGATCGGTTTTGTCGGAACGCGGTTGGTCCACCCGAATGGGAGTGCGAGGCCATCGTTTCTGTGGTGTGGGTAAAGTGTGCTACCTCTGCATAGAGTGTGTGTGTTTAATCTATCGATGGCTGCGTCCTCGGTCATGGGCATAAGTTCATACTAGGTCACACCGTTCGATCAACACTTATAGGTGATGTAATGTTGATATCACTACAAAAAAATACACTTCCATGATGATATGTGGTTGTCACAGTAGGTCGCATTTTTTGTCATGCATGTACGTCCATGACGATTTTATGACAGAATCAAGATAGTCATACCTGTGCTGTCGTAGAAGTGTTCCATGACATTACCAAAATTATCATCACGGAAGTGTGCACTTCCATGATGATAAATCGCGCGTCACAGAAGTGCTTACGTCAAGGGTGACCGACATATGGCATCCACCATAACGGAATGCTGTTAAGCTATCGGGTCGGGTTTTGGATCCGATAACCCGTTAACAGCCCCGACTAATGGGGATTTTCCACGTGTAAAATCATCATTGGCTGGAGGAAACATGTGTCGGGTCATCGTTGGGACAGATGTCATCCACTCATTGGACGGAAGGCGCCTATGATACGTCGACACGTGGCACGGCC
This sequence comes from Triticum aestivum, assembly GCF_018294505.1. Lineage (NCBI taxonomy): Eukaryota > Viridiplantae > Streptophyta > Magnoliopsida > Poales > Poaceae > Triticum > Triticum aestivum. The sequence goes on along the minus strand of NC_057795.1, from coordinate 87,136,391 downwards.
CAACAGAGGCCCATTCCTGTGAAAAGGCCGGCCCGTTGGCTTGGTCAAAAGGTGGCGGGCTGGCCCATGGAAAGCCTGTTAACGGCATGTTCGCATATAGCCCATTTACAGCCCGCTAACACAAGGCCCGTTACGCCCTATCCGAATTAGGCCTAGTAGCGTCATCTGGGCCATCCAATATGATTCCAGCTCGTTTTCACTTCTGACGCATGTATGGCCCATGACGTCTTTCAGCCCATATGAGGCCCTATGTAACTCTTGGCCTATTAACGGCCCGTGGTGAAACCGGCCCGTAATGAACAATGTATCACTTTACACCCATTAACGGCCCGTGGTGAAACTGGCCCGTCATGAACAATGTATCACTTTATACCAATTAACGGCCCGTTATTATGTTGGGCCATTTCCAGCCCATGTTATCTTTTGGCCTTCTCAGAGCCCATTTATTCTTGGGCTCATTTCCAGCATTCGTTTACTTACGGTCCGTTACTGTCATTTTCTGCTTGTGGGCCAAATTCAACCCTTAGTTATAGTCGGCCCATTTGTGGTCCGTTAATACATTGCGCCGTTTTCATAGCGTCATCAAATACGGCCTATTAACGATGGCCCGTTATGGTCGGCCCATGAACGGACGATTCCAACTCTAGCCCGTTTACGGCCATAATGCGGTCTGTTTGGCCCATGTTTGGCCAATCGATCATACGACCCGTATAAGGACCATTTATGATAAGGCCCGCAGAAGGCCCATTGTTTCTATGCCCCGTAGGACGCTCATTGTTTCTACGGCCCGTAGAAGGCCCACTGTTTCTAAGGCCAGTAGGAGGCTCGCTGTCACTACAGTAAATATTAGCCCATGGTTATTGTGGCCTAGTTTTAAAAAATAGGTTATTGCAGCCACTAGCAAACCGCGGAAAAAGAACTACAATGACTACAAGCAAACAAATAAACAAGACAACAAGGAAATAAATAAGCAAGCAACTAATGCTAGGCTATCACGGCTATTACACATATTACATCCACTGGGCATCAAAGTTCGCCACCAGTGCAAATATAGGGAACAAAGTAGCATATCATATACACTAGTTGTCAAAGTTGGCGACCAGCGGAAATAAACGCCGCAGCAAAACAAATCCAGAACTAAAACCACTTCAGAAGATCTAAAAAACAATATCCTGGGTACCCATAATGCTGGCAAGATGCTTAGCAAGCTTATTAACTTTCTCTTGTTTGGCGCTTAAATCCTCCCGCGCTTGCTGTTGCACCAGAAAATATGCATCTGAATTCTGCAGGGACTTCCTCAGTCCTTCAGCTTCCTGTCGCAGCACATCTGATCGATGTCTTTCAACTTGAAGTTGAGACTCAAGAAGACGAACTGATTCAGGCAGCGAGTTCGAAGAGCTTGTGCCAGCAGTAGTGGCCAGTAACTCGAACACTACATCAAGACATGACTTTTGGGTTCCCTCACTATCGTCAAGATAGTTTTTATCAGCTTTCGTGGAGACCAACAGGGATGTCTCACTATCTTGAACCTTATCTTCATTACTTCCTTTACCATTGGATAATGCGGTACTGTTCTCCAATATTTTGTCCGCATTCTAAAAGAGAAACAAGTAGACACATCACATGTTTACCATGTTGTATATGAAACTCATTTTGGTAAATGAGTTTAGTAGTAAAGTGGACAGGATAACAGCATGAAACAAACATATATCTATGTACCATGGTCACTTTATGATCTATATCATTCTAGTTTTTGTTGCCAAATCAAGATAGAGACACAGTTCAAATAATATTTGTTCAAGACAAAGCAGAATATACAGAATATAAGTATGGGTAACTATAGAGAAATAATAACACTTGTAATGTGCATGACATGAGAACATAACTGTTTATTCAATTGAAACTGAAATCAACATAGAGCAGGCTACAACAGCAAACCAGTTAAAGAAACAGGTTTAAAACATACATGTTGTGCCATTGGAGTTTCAATTCCATCCTTCAAATTTGAAAATAGTTGGTATGAGTAAATACAGTAATGCAAGAGCAAAGGAGTATGAACCATAGCTATAGAACCTAACCTGAGAACAAATCTTCTTCTCCTTTAAGCGTTGAGTTGGGACTCGGAGTGCTGGTCCTCGTGCTTTGGGCACTGCTGTTCCCATACTAAGTGCTCGTGTTTGGGTTCTCTATGGTGGAGACGGTGCTGTGTCAACTGGAACTGGGTTACTATCTGCCGGGGTTGGGGTTAGAAGGGGTGTAGCTGGTTCTCTGTCCAACTGGGTAGGGGTACAATCTGCGAGAGTCTGGGTTATGTGTGGTGGATCTAGTCCTTGGGCAAGTACAACCGTAGTTCTATCTGCATCAACTGGTAGCACTATCTTTTGTGAAGACCGTGTTATTACTCCCTTAGATACTGCCATCACGCTCTCCAATTCAAATGGCTGATAAACAGGAAAAGTAATTGAAAGTATAGACATTGTATGATAGATAGGTGCAATGGATAGTGGGGAATAAAAGAGGGCATGAAATAATTAATATTTATGTTGTTTAACCAAACAGGATAGCATGACACAATTTCACATATATGATGGCTAACTAAACAGGATAGCATGCCATAATTTCACATTATGATCTTCTTCTTGTGAGTTGTTTGAATTCCACATCATGAGAGGTCAGTACTAGCCTTCTTTCACATGATTCTGCAGTGTGCTTTCATATGTTGTGCAACTTGTAAGATAATGTTTTTTGATTTTAGTGAATTGCACAAATGGAGACAAGACTTCCAATCTGTATGTGCACCGCAATATCCCATTGAGGTAAGATAAGGATATTTCACAACTGCTGGCCTGTATTTTGCCACTTTCATCAGAAAATTAAGTTTTGTACTATACATGTGCTCCCTAATTGAAATGCCAAATCTTACATTGAAGGTGAAGCTTGTCTGTTATTGAACCAAGTGATGAAGGGGAAGAACAAGCAGAAGAAAAACAAAAATCAACTCCCGATGCTGTAATGAAGCACTGGAACTGTGATGACACAAGTAATGATATAGTTTTGCATCTTAATTTATTGCTATGGCTGGAACGAGCAATTGTTTTGCCACTGATTTGATGCCACACGTAATTATCTCTACTTGTGCAAACAGGGATCTTCTTTGAAGATACCATATATTTTAGCGTCATTGCACAAGAAGATGTTGGAAACATTAAACTAATCGAGGAGTATATAATAAGCATGACCACCCCCGTAGATAGCAACAGGTGGTTTAGGAGAAGTGCTTCATCTATATGCTCTACACAATCAGCCTCCCGACAAAGGTTGGTACTTGCCCACTGATTTCATCCATATGATTGAGCTTTGTCATCTCTATTGGTGTTGTGTTACTGTTTAGATATTGTCATGAAAAAGTGGTATTGTCCTTGAGAAGTGCTTCATCTGTGCTATTTTAAATATTTCCTTTCCTTTTTTTGAGCAAACAGGGATGCTAGCATTTAGTAGTCCTCTTGTCTTTGCACAACAGGATCATCTTCCTCTGAAGAAGAATATGGAGTACGTGAAGTGACTAGTTCCGATTATGCCAGGATGAAGAAGCCCTGTCTATCTTCTCATCAGAAGGAGCAGTTGAAGGATGGTTACAATACTCCCCACAAGACCAAACTAACTTCAGCTCACAAGGACTGACAAATCTCCATTTTTTTGCCGTGATGCGCGAGTACAATGTTGTTCTAGGATTCTTTCCGGTGTGTTCCATTTTTCTAAAAGTGTGCTCTACATGGACCATGTATGTTCTTGTTGAAACAGTCAATTCATAGTATATTTTGCTTTATTCTAATCACTTTTTTGTATTTGTGCAAACAGGGGTGCTCAGCTTGATTTCAACTGGAATTGCACAAAATGTTCATAAATACATCGAATCATTCATTTCCACCACAAGAAAGGAGGTGCCCATAAGTTCAAGGCATTGCAACATATAAGGGCGAAATCATACAAGCTACGTGCGAATTTGGTTGATTTTGGTGGAACTGCACAAAAAGAACAGCTGGTTTATTTAGCACGAGTTGCCATGTCAATGTCCAAACTAATGGCAAACCCTGCCCATTCCACAATCATAGGCATTTTATATTTTGGAATGGGACAACCTTGTCAAATTTTGCTCATTGATTTTAGCAAGATATGCGTTTGATATTTTCGAATGGGACGCCCTTTGCTGTCAACAGCGTCGATCAATTTTTTCTTTATTCTTTTGTTGTGAAGTAAATATTGCCTCTGACATGTGAGTCACTGAGATGCATAATCATCGATTGTTTGAATGTTCTCTATGAATTGCCAGGCCTGTGTGTTTGATTGCAATGTACAGAAACGCTAAAAAGCTGCTCAAACTCTTTGTACTCCTTCTGTTCCTTTTTACTTCGCACATTGTAAAAGTGCATACTTTGTTGTTTAAGATTGGTCAAAGTAGAGATACTTTGACTGCAGACAAAACTTGTATGCAAACTAGAAAGGACCGGAGGGAGTACATGTGAAACTGCTGCAAACGAGGTGATCACCCTGGGAATAATGCTACTACCTCTGTCCGGGTTTATTGGTCCCCATTGTATTTCGTGCCAAATTTTGACCATAGATTAAACTAAGAAAATGTTCACGCATGTCACCAAACATTATATTTTTGAAAACTATGTTCAAATACGAATCCAATGAGATAATTTTTCTTGACATGCATTAACATTTTGTTTGTTAAATCTTTAGTCAAAATTTGGCATAAACTATAAAAGGGAACTATAAACCAGGACGGAGGTAGTAGTACATTGTTTTGCATGTTCATCCAATGCCAGTGATACAGGAATTCGAACTAATCGAAATAAATTCATTCATACACGGTCGGATTTCATATAAACATGCCGGATTTCATTACATTTCATACAGTCTTCAACTAAAAACGGGTGCGCTGGAGGTATAATTAATTAACCGAAGCTACCCACCTGTGTCCCACTGAGCCGAACAGAAGCTTCAGTGACTTAACTGCAGGCGCAGTTACGCAACTGACATGTGGCCTCTTGGGCCCACGTGTCAGTCAGCCAACTACACCAGCAGTTAAGTAGAAGCAGCGTTCTTCTCCAGCGCAGCTCTCCGACTCCATGTCGTCGCCAAGAAGCTAATCGGCCGTGAATGGTCAACCCGCCTAGCTTGGCTTCAACCGGAGGGTAGCGGCGGTGGCCTTACTTTGTTCCGAGCGGCGGCGACCTACCGTGTTCTACTCTTCCCCGTTTTCTGTGTGCTGCGGCCTCATTGGCAGCGGGGCGGGGCCTCAGCGGAGCCGGCGATGTCCTCTATCTCGTTGCCGGCAGGCGGAGCCTTAGCGGAGCGAGGGGAATCCTCCCTCATGTTGCCGGCTGGGTGGGGTCTCGGCTGTGCCGGCGATGTCCTCTGCCTCGTTGTTGGCGGGACGGGGCCTCGGCGGAGCCGGCGGTGTCCTCTGCCTCGTTGTTGGTGCCGCGGGGCCTCAGCGAAGCCGGCGGTGTCCTCTGCCTCGTTGTTGGTGCCGCGGGGACTCGTCGGAGCCGGTATTGTCCTCTGCCTCATCCTCGGTCTCGCCAAACAGCGCCTCGCCCGCTTCATCGCCCTCTTTGCTAGCCTCTTTGTTGGCAGTCGCAGCCTCCGCCACCCGCATGCGGTACCGCCAGTGCTCGAGGTGGTCCTTGTGGGCGGAGCGGTATGAGTCGAGCAGCGCCTCCTGCTCCGCCCGCTCTGCGGTGATCTGCTCCTCCGCTTGGAGGTTCTCCTTGAGGAGATGGTGGTAGTAGGCGGCGGTGGCCTGCGCCTCCCGGAACTGCTCCTCATGCATCTGCCTTACCCTGTCCATATATTGGGTATGGGCCTCGCCGATGGTCATGGTGCAATGCACCAGCGAGGATGGCACGGAGGAGGGGGTTGGCACCGTATCGTCGACTACCATGTTCTCCATTGGGACGTCGTCATCCTCCGGCTGCCAGCCGGCCAGCTGGTCGGCAGCAATGGCTGTCGTCTCCTTGTGGTCTGTCGTCCGCCCGTCCCGAAGAGCGCTAGAGCGCGAGGAAGCCATGGTGGGCAGTAGTGGTGTGGACAGGAGAAAGGGAATGGATGCGGATGACTGCGGCTATGGCCGGCACAGCAGTTTATATAGCAATGGTGGGCGGGCGGAGGGACGGACGTGTGGCACCAGAGTAGCCGCCTCGGCAACCGCGTATCATGAATGTGTGCGGCAGATGGACGGATGGACGGCACATGTGTCGTTTGAAGGCGGAGCAATCGCCTGCACCGGGAAGCGAGGCGGCCGGCGCTGACTGTTTCGGGCGGAAAGCGCGCGCGGGCGAGGAGATGACTTTACTTGCAGAGGATGATAATGGGGACCCACCAGGTCCATAGCCTCACGTATGCAAGTGCCTCCTTATTATATATATATATATATAAACTTATTTTGCTTCCTCCTGGTTTCCTGACATCACGGTCCCACACCATTGTCAACCTATGTACTCCCTCCTTTCCGGTTTATAGGGCTTATCTCAAAATTTTAGTTTTTCCATTTTATAAGGCTCAATTTGGTTTATTTTCATCACATGTTCATATTCCAAGGTGCATTAAATCATTGCATGCAAGTATTAAGAGAAAATTGACCAATGCATGTACTTTATGCATGCATGCATTGCAATTAATGCATTGCTAAACATAATTTTTTGAGGATAACAAGAGCATTAATTAGGTGCTTTTGCAAAACAACAAAAAGTATTCCACCACTCACCATCTACCTTGATTGGCGAGATTTTTGAATTGAGCATTATAAACTGAAAAGGAGGGAGTAGTCAATAAAGGAGAGAATTGCACAAGAAGCGCCCGACAGCTGGGACCAAGTAGCTCGAGCAGCACTTGTGTTTTTGAGGTGTGAGCACTGCAGAGTTTTTCGATGTTTAGCCCAGATATTAATTTTTCTCCTCTGAAGAACAACGAAAACATCGCTGCAGGTATTAACTGGGCGGGCTGTGGCCCGTCTAGCCTAGGCCAGATATCCAGCACAGATATTAATTTTTTTCAAGCTGAAAATGGGTAGCCCAGCTATACTTTTTTTAGGAATACCCAGGCAAGGTCAAGTTGTTATTCTCCGCCCCGCTGGGCTTCAAATCTTTCCTAGGAGGGATGCATTAGGCTTAACAAGAAAATGGACTTTAAGAAATAATAAATGGGATGTAATTATAAAAACTGGGTAGTAACTATAAAAACTGGACTTTAAGAAATATTATTTTTGGATATTGAAATTTTTAATTTCATTAATTGTTGCGAGCGCCATGTTTAATTGGATTTTTACCTAATATAAATGTATATTGAAATTGTATTTAATCTGACTAGAAATTTCGGGATAAAAATATTCGGATCCCATCAAAATGTGGGAAATTTTATTGAATTCTGTTTTGAACGGTTGGTTGAAATGGGTTATACTTTTAACAAACTGTAAATGGACTGTAGTAAATTAAATTAGAATTCAAAAATGGGCTACACATTCTTACAAATCTCAAATGGGCTATAAGTTCTCTGCCACAGACTTCCCCTAAAAAAACAGAGTTGACGCGTATGCAAGGCTTTGTCAACTTATAGTCAACACACGGTTCTAGCAGCAGTGGCCATTGGGTGTCCATCCAACGGATGCCGTGCTTCTTCTGCAATCTTGGATATTCTAGCTTCACCCGCACAAAAAATGATTCCTCCCCCTGACATCTGGGGCGCACCGTTTTGGAAGCTAACCTGTGTAGGCCTACTAAGTTGACGTACCAAGGGCTTTGTCAACTTTGTCAATATAAACTATTCTAGTTGCAGTGACCGTACGATGTCCATCCAACGGCCGTAGTGCTTCTTCAACCTCTGGTCTTCTTGCTCCAGCCGCCCAAAGCAGCGCCGGTCGTGCCGCCTGCTCCTGCCTCCCGTGGCCGGCTGTGCTGCCGCGGAGGCCTCACCGCCTCGTACTACTCCCACCGCTGGCCAGGCCATCCCTCCAGTCACCCACACCCCCTGTTATTCTGCGGCGACGGGAGCGCAGCCGAACCAATGAACCCTCGTACTCCTCTACGCGTGTGCATCCACTGCCGCGTCTTCCCCGGCTCTGCGTCGTCCCCTTCCTAGGCCTTGCTGTCGTCCACCGACGTGGTGCTCTGGGCGCGGCGTGGTCAACGTGGTCAAGGAACGACTCAGGCACCGGTGGCTTCGCCTCAACCCAGACCTCGGCGGAGAAGGGACTTCCACCTCTCGGCCCGGCACGGGTAAGCCACTCGCTCTCCACTTCCACTTGCGTTCTTTCTTTCCTCTTTTCCTTACTGACTTTTGATCTTGGCTCCACCCTCTCTCCTTCTTGGCATCCAGACCCCTCCTCGGTAGACTCAGAGGACGTTGACACCATCATCAAGGACGTCGCCGCGGATGCCGTGGCGGAGGCAGAGAAGATTGCTGACGAGGAGAGCGTCGGGGGCGCCGCTGAGGACGCCGCCAAGGGGCCCGCCGAAGAGCCCGGCAAGGGGCCTGCCGGGGAAGCCGGCTAGGCCACTACCGAGGAGGTGTCGTTTGATGACCTGCCTTCCTCCTCCGCTGCCTCTGGCTCCGGCAGGTACCTGAGGGTAAGCGACGACCTCTTCGTCCATCTCCTTGGCGCGTCGAGCACCAGGGCTCCCTTTGAGGGAGAGGTGTTCGACGAGGACGCGCTTGCCGCCACCGGGCTTGAGGTCGTCGATGAGCCGGGCATCGGTGGCATCGGCTCCCAAGAGGAGCGGCTACTCCAGGCCATGGGTGCCAGCTTCTGGAAGCTTCAGGAGCTCCACCGCGCCCGTCTGGACAAGGCCAAGTACAGGACGGCGGTGGTGGACAAGGCAGAGGTAGACTTTGGAGGGCGCATCGCCGAGAGGCAAGACTAGTTCTGCCAGGCGTAGGACGAGCTGAAGGCCGCCCAGGGCGAGCTGGCCAACCGTGAGGTGGAGCTCACCTTGAGGCTGTCCGACGTCGAGAAGGCCCAAGAGACGGTGAAGAAGTTGGCTAACAACGCCGAAGCCGCTCGGACCCAGCACGAGGCCGCACTGAAAACCCAGGAATAGGACCTTGCCGCGCGCGAGGAGAAGCTTTCAGCCACGCTCTATGGCGAGGACAAAGAGGTGGGCAAGCTCATCGTGCAGCAGACCCAAGAGCTGGAGCAGAGGCATCAGGAAGCACTCAATGCCCAGGCTTAGGTCTACGCCGGCAGGGTGAAGGAGCTGGAGGGGCAAGCTTTCAAGCTGGCCCAAGAGAGGGACACTATCGGTGTCAAAACTGGCGGATCTCGGGTAGGGGGTCCCGAACTGTGCGTCTAGGTGGATGGTAACGGGAGACAAAGGACACAATGTTTTTACCCAGGTTCGGGCCCTCTCTGTGGAGGTAAAACCCTACTCCTGCTTGATTAATATTGATGATATGGGTAGTACAAGAGTAGATCTACCACGAGATCAGAGAGGCTAAACCCTATAAGCTAGCCTATGGTAGGATTGTTGTTCGTCCTATGGACTAAAACCCTCCGGTTTATATAGACACCGGAGAGGGTTAGAGTTACACAGAGTCGGTTACAATGGTAGGAGATCTACATATCCGTATCGCCAAGCTTGCCCTCCACTCCAAGGAAAGTCCCATCCAGACATGGGACGAAGTCTTCAATCTTGTATCTTCATAGTCTTGGAGTGTAGGAGATATGCCCTAGAGGCAATAATAAATGATATTATTTATCTCTGAGTTCATAATTATGTTTATGTTCCATGCTATAACTGCAATGATTCTCGAGTCTGCAATATCCACGAGGCTCGAAGGAAGACTCATATGCACGTGTGGAATAATAAACGGTAAGAAGTATTCCTAGTTTGGCCTCTAAGACTAGCTCAAGTGTTGCATGATGGTTCCGATTTCCTGATCATGGGCATGTCTATGCCAGCAACTTTGAGGGCACAATGTTAAGAGAACATTTGTGTTGAATCGACCCGGTTTGATGTTATGCTATGAGAGTCATTCGTCACAAGTTAATGGTAAATAACACAGAGATGGTTAACGTTTGCATGATTCCTTAGACCATGAGAGTATCGAGTTTCTTCATGCTTGATTCATGAACTTTGGGGTTTGTTAAACGTCATCCGTAAATGGGTGGCTATTACGGCGGCTTACGGGTTCATGGAAAAGTGTGTCAAGTAACTTGATAGCTCAAGATTGGGATTTTCTCCTCCAACAATGGAGAGATATTCTTGGGCCCTCTCGGTGTTACGGTATCCATCATCGTCTGGCCAGACATAGTGTGATTTGATCACAGGGATGCTGGAACACGGAAACGAGAAAAGAGAACAAAACCAGTAACGAGGTAACTAGCATAGTGGACAAATTGTTGATCCACGGGGATGCAAGTAAATCTCACCTCGGGTCTATGTAACATGTCGCGAAGCAACAGGAATAGCACACGGCAACTGGAGGTTCACTCGGATATTCATTCGTGTGGGTATAGGGGTCAATATGGGTGTCCACGGCTCCTATGTTGATCATTGATCGGAAGGGGTTCCGGGTCATGTCTATACTTCACCGAACCTATAGGGTCACACACTTAAGGGTCATCTATCTGTTGAATACTAGACAGGCAGTCTGAGAGAAAATCACCGAAAAAGTTTCGGACACCGGAAAAGTTTCGGACAGCGTAATCGTACCGTAGAGAGAGGTCATCGAATGAGTTTCGATGATACCGAAAAGTTGTTTCGGGATATACCATTAAGTCAATTTGGTTTCGGCAAATGCCTGATAATTCTTGAAGGGTTCCAGAATCATTCTGGAAGCTTTTTGGAATCTTCTGAGATAAAAACCGGAAATGTTCCGAAGCAGCCGGAGCCACTTCAGATGCGTTTCGCAGATGAAAATCACTAAAACCGGAATTGTTTCGGAACGTGTTGAAAATCATTTTAGTGGGTACTGGAAATGTTCTTAGCCCACATAAATATTTTCAGTTCGACCAGATGCTGAAAAATGTCGTCATGAATAGTGAAAATCAGCTTTATGGTTACTTTATAGAAAGCCACCTTTTGGGGCTTTGCTCCAAAAGATCTTGGGGATGACATGGATGGATAGGAGCCATGTTTTGGGCCCCTCATGGGGTTCTGGCCGTCCACATGGGGTATCCCCCCTTGGGGACCCTCATGTTCATTGGTTTCACTGCTAGGTCCTTGTGGAAGGACTTCATTCGTGTGCATTTTGGGTTTTTGTGTGAAACTACCCTACCCCTTAGGATTTCCTATAAATAGAGGTGGAGGGGCAGCCCTCCACACTCATCCCCTTTGCTCTCATACAAGTGCCATGCAATGATCTGGCTTCTTCTCTCCCTCCCAGCGAAATAGTTTCGTAGAGTCGAAAGGTTGTCTGGGTTCCGGCAGGAACTAGTTCTGGACGGCGAAGCCCTGCTGGATAGATGACACCGTATGTGTGCAACTCTATAGAGAGATCGTAGTTTTGGTCTTAGTTCGTGAGTGCCTCCCGAAGGGCTGTCCATGTGACCGTCGGAGTTTTGAAGGTCCTCCCGAAGGGCTGTCCGAGTGACCGTTCAAGTTTCGAAGGTCCTCCCGAAGGGCTGTCCGCGACACCGTCCGGGGGGCTGTTCGACCGTCTCCCAGAGGGCTGTCTGAGGAGCGGATGAGGGTATACATCCTCGCGGTTGGGAGGTTGTAAATCCTAGCTGCGGGGATCTGCACCGCCGTTCGTCATCGACTCTACTTCCCGCTGCGCTATGAGTCGGTAACGAAAAAGATCAAACCATATATGCAGTCTCCATAGTGGTCCTGGGCTGGTGCGTAGGTCAAAATTTTTTTGTTTTCTGCTGCGTTCCCCTACATGGAGTCTGGCCAAAGATGATACTTCGGCTATCCGGACACCCGTAGTCCAGGACACCCTCAGTAGCCCCCGAACAAGGCTTCAATGATGATGAATCCGGCGTGTTGATTGTCTTCGGCATTGCAAGGCGGGTTCTTCTCCAAATCCTGTGCTGAATAGTGTCCGGCTTTTTGTAAATACCGTGCTCCTTGGCTTCCATGCCCAATAATGGCCATCTTCCACGTGTTGAATGAATGTGAAAAGCCTGGGTATTTCTTCATTTACCCCCCTAGCTGCGCAAACTAGCCGCCTATAAAAGGGATGGGGATCTAGATCCGAATCACACGATCCTCCCTTCCGCGAGCATTCATCGGAGCGCCTCTGACAAAAATCCATTCCATCATGGACAATCGACGCGAGTCCTCTCGCGCTCCCAGTCCTCAACCTGGAGATTGGGAGAGATGCTCGGTCCCGCACAGCGAGCTAGTGGCGCTCCAGACTAAGGGATTTCTTCCCCCAGCCTTCATGGTTCCGGTTCGAGCCGGACTCGCCACCTACAAGGGTGGAAAACAGGCGGAGAGCGTTCCCAACCCCTCCAAAGGAGAGCTGGTATGCTTCATCTCTTATCTGATAAGAGGACTCGAATTTCCAATACATCCGTTTCTCCGGGTGCTCCTGGAGTTCTATGGCCTCCAGCTGCACCACCTTACGCCTGCCTCCATTCTACAAATCGCGGGCTTCGTGGCCCTTTGCGAGCTGTTCTTGGGCGTCGAGGCTCATTTTGCACTGTGGATGAGATTATTTCTGCCTCGTACCCCGTTTTCATGAGGGGTCAATATATCAAGTGGGCGGAGCCGAACTATGGCGCATCGCCGGGACCGGATATCTATCCGGAACCCCGAAGAAGGCATTCGAAGACTGGCCTTCGGAGTGGTTTTATATAGAAGACGCCCCGCTACCGGATCCAGTTCGGATCGGCCTTCCGGAGTTCAGTAATGCTCCTCTAAAGAAACACCAAAGTTGGAGTCCGCGGAGCCCTCAATGGGAGAATGACAGGGACGTCCTGTACCTGATAGGCCGAATAAGATTATTGGCTCATTCCAGATTGACCGTGATTGGGGTCATGGACACATGCATTATGCGGGGGGTGCAGCCGCTCCAGTATAGGGGCCACCCCTTGTGGGATTTCAACGGGGAGGATGATGCCACCCGCCATGGCCGTAAGGGGCCGGGATCGGTTGCCGATCTAGTGAAGATCTTTTCCGGCCTGTACAAAGGGGAAAAGGAGAACTTTCTCCATGTCAGTCCACTGAATGGGTTTTCTATGAACAACCCTCGAGGCTGGGTAAGCGGACATTTCTTTTTGTCTATCTGATCCACAATCCCGTGGTTAAGTATCTCATTTTGTGGCTTCAACGCAGGAACTGCGTCGGGCTGTAGAGGATGTACACAACCCGCCTCCACAACCCGAGGATCCGGAACGGTCCCTCGATCCGGCCTCCTCCAAGGATCCAGACATAAAGGTGGAGCTGATCGATGGGGTGTTCCACCAACTTAGCATTGACAATGCTTTGGTCGCCATTACGGCCGACTACCCCGGAATATTTCCAGCTTCCCAGGTAACTGTGATCGAAGGCCTGATACCATTGCCCATCCGAGCTTATTCCTGCTCACTGTATACAAACGGTGTTCCGCGGGAGGTGCCTTTGAGGCGGGATGCCGAGCCCGCAGTGGCTGGCCAACAAGGGGCAGCTCGGCCCAGTAGGCGGAAAAGAGGTGCGGTGTGGATCGAGACGTTGCCGCAATGGTATGGCGCGCCACCGTGTTTCAAGGAAAGATCCCTGGAAGGCATACTAACGCTCGTGATTTTTTCAGGAGAAAGAGCACTCGCCGGACTGTGTCCGGAGAGGTTGCCAATCAAGCCTCCGCCAGCCAGGCTCCAACGCCAGGTCCGGAGGGGGAGGCGAACACAAGGCACGCGTCGGATGCTCCTCCAACGGAGGATGCCGACAGGTTGTCCGCCACCAAATATGAGGTGGAGAGCGCCATGAATCACAGGCGCCGCCGGACCTTCGTGACACATGTTTCTCCCAAGAGGCATTGAATGCCTTTAATTCGGTAGATGCGCACCTCCGTGCCGCTCAAGATGGTCTAGCCAGAGCCACGGAGAAGTATGTGAAAGACATACGGGTGAGGAATTTTGACAGTTATATATGCCAGTAGCCCCCGAGACTTAAATTAGTTAGAATAACTGATTTAAGGGTCATTTGTTATGCAGGATCTTACAGAAAAGAATACCCATATGTCCCAGGAGCTTCAAGAGTGCAAGGACCAACTTGAGGCCGCACTAGCCGCCATAGGGGGAGCCACAGAGACCACCTTCGGTAATATATACTTCGAAAGATAAGTAGTTTGTGAAGTGCGGCGTGTGTATAAGTCTGACAATAATATTGCAGATGGCGCCGGACTAGATCCGGACAGGCAACAGCTACTACGCCAGCTAAAGGCCGGCGATAAGGTGCTTACAAGGGTGCGGCAAGAGAAAAATAACCTCCACGATGCCAACACCCAGCTGGGCGAGGAACTAAAAGATGTTCGGGCCCAGCTGTCTGACTCCGTGAAGGAGAATCGGCGGCTTCGTCGCGGCATTTATAGTAAGTGCTTGAGCGAACTTTTGAAATGAAGAGTTCGGCGAGGAAGTCGATTAACAGAAATATGTCTGTAGGTATGCTCACAGGTCGTCCTGCAGAGGAAATGCCTGGTTCAACAGGTGACCTACTTCCCGAGTTGCTGCAACTGCATGAACGAGTTCGGCAGGTGATGAGTGGCGTCACCCAGGCCTTGTGGCCATCCATCTCCCTACCCGAAGGTCTTGGAGAGCTTGCAGAGAAGCTTCAGGGAGCACGGCGGCGTTTCCGGCTATGCAAGATATCGGCCTGCCATCAAGGCGCCAGGGAGGCCTGGGCCATGGTGAAGACGCGGTATACAAAGGCTGACCCAAACCACATGGCCCAGGTTGGACCTATGGGGCCCGATGGGAAGGAGATCCCTGTGAGCTTAGTGTACGGCCAAGTAGAGTTGGCCGCAAAGTATTCCCAGCGGGACTATAAACTAGACAGCCTATTAGATGGTATTGAGGAGGAATACGATCAGTAACTTTGACTATGTAATTTAAAATGACATGTAAAATGCCTTCTAGCCGGATTGTAGATCGTTTGTCGTTGCAGACCTTTTCGCTTCAACCTCGGGACCCGAAGTCCAGACTGTGTCTGAATGCCCTCGCGGTTATGTAAGAACCGGGGCATGCGTGGAGACCAGGCGTAGGGGTCATAAGTGCTTTATCAGACAAGTGCCCAACTAGTTATGTTATATTACATGGTTAGTAAGAAACATCTTCCAGGTAGAATAGTTCTGTTAGGGGTTCCTTTCCCTGGGAGGCATGCCCTAAAGTGCATGTCCGGACTGCGAAAAAAGAAGAAAGACATCTGGGGGCAGATAAATGAATAAGTTAGAATTCGTCTTTTAGTTCACCGACCGAATATTCCCTTAAGAACGCTAGCTTTCGGCTTCACCCAGTCTGAGGTACGCGTCCGGCTGACCCGGCGGTAACAATCGCACAGGTGCTCCCTTTACCACCTAGCCGAACAATCGGGAACGTAGGGGTAAGCACAGGAACCAGGCAACCCAGCTTGGCCAGAACTTAAGTCATATCGATGCATATAATGGTGAATAAAAGGTACATGCGGAAGTGTGACACATGTGTTGGGTATAAAGCCCGTATTAATAAGCTTCTATTAAAGAAGCCCCCGGGTATAATGAGCGCGGATAACGCGTCAAGTGTGTGCGAACAATGCACAACCAAGCCTTCAACGGCTTCAGAAAAAGGAGGGAGATGGGGAGAAATAAAAGACAGTTAACGTCTAAAATATAGACGGAGGAAGGAGACGAACTCAGAGTCCGGCGCTAGGCGTAGAATCTTCGGAGACGTGCTGCGTTCCATGGGTTTGGCTCGAGTCGGTTATCCGATGCGTTCCGCATACGGTATGCTCTGCCGATCAGGAATTGGTCGATGATGAAGGGACCTTCCCATTTGCGCTTGAGTTTGTCCTTTTTCTTGTCCGACAGCCATAGAACTAGTTCGCCAACATTGTAAGTTTTGGCCCGTACTTCTCTGCTTTGATATCTTCGACCTACTGTTGATAGAATGTGGAACGAGCTTTTGCCACGTCGCGTTCCTCCTCTAAGGCGTCCAAACTGTCCTGCTGATACAGCTCGGCTTCTCTTTCTTCGTACATGCGCACGCGAGGTGAGTCATGAATTATGTCGCAGGGCAAAACTGCCTCTGCGCCGTATACCATAAAAAATGGTGTGAATCCGGTCATGCGATTCGGCGTGGTCCGCAGCCCCCAGAGTACGGAGTCGAGCTCCTCTTCCCAGTGCATGTTAGATTCCTTAAGGGACCGCACTAGTCTGGGTTTGATGCCGCTCATGATTAGATCATTTGCTCGCTCGACTTGACCGTTAGTTTGAGGGTGATAGACTGAAGCGTAGTCGAGCTTGATGCCCATGTTTTTGCACCAGAGTTTAACCTCGTTGGCCGTGAAATTCGTGTCGTTATCAATGATGATGCAATCGGGGACGTTGTAACAGTGTACTACCCCCGATATGAAGTCTATCATGGGTCCGGATTCGGCCGTCTTAACTGGCTTGGCCTCTATCCATTTGGTGAATTTATCCACCATGACCAATAGGTATTTTTGCTTGTGGGCTCCTCCTTTAAGGGGTCCAACCATGTGAAGCCCCCAGACCGCGAACGGCCAGGTGATGGGTATAGTTTTGAGGGTGGTGGGTGGCATGTGGCTTTGATTAGCAAAGTGCTGGCAACCGACGCATCATTGGACTAAGTCCTGTGCATCTGCCCGGCCATCGGCCAAGAAAATTCTGTACGGAAGGCCTTGCCTACAAGAGTCCGGCATGAATTTCAGCCAGAAGATTTCGCTCTTCCTGTTCGGAGATACACCTTTGAAGGACTCCGGTTGTGCTTTTCTTATAAAGCTCTCCCTCATGGAACTTATAGGCTTTAGATCACCGTACTATGCAGCGGGCCTCGTTTTGGTCCTCGGGACGTTCCTGCCTAGTTAAGTAGGCTAGGAATGGCTCGGTCCATGGGGCAATAACTGCCATTATTTCGTGGGCTGAAGGTGTTATTTCGTTGGCAGAACCACCGATTGTGTCAGAATGTTCGGTGTTGGGCGGTGCGATTGGGTCCAGATTGTTGTTTCTGGACTCCCCTTCCCATAGTACAGATGGCTTGAAAAGCCGCTCCAGGAAGATGTTGGGAGGGACGCCATTGCGCTTTTGTCACATCCTAGCTAGGCAGGCATTAGAGTGTTGCATCATGTTTACTCTTCATCAGAAACTTGAAATGGGGATCTGTGAAACCCTCAGAATCATTTTGAAAATGACCCAAATAAAAATTTCTCCAAAAGGGTCCAAGAAAATGCTCATGTTGCTCTCTGAAAATATTGGGCAGAGATAAAAAATCAAACCAATATTTTTAGTGGCTCATGGACATTTATTTTGGGCATTTGGAATTAATGCATAAATATTTGCATTGGAAATATATTAATTATATATATTAATATATGCCCAAATATTATGCCAATTATAAAAGAGCTCTGGAATAATATATATAGCTCCTGCAAAAATTGGCATAAGTTAAATAAATGATTTAATATATTATTTAAATCAAAACAAATGTCAGAAATTAAAAAAAAACAGAAAATTTATAACAGGAGGAGCTTACCTGGGCTCCTCCACTGTGCGGCCCAGCCAGCAGCCGGCCCAGCCCACCTCCCTCCTCTGTCGTCTTCGTCCCGACAGAGGGAGGGGAGTGTGGCCGGCGCGCGCGCGCGCCACCGCGCCACGCCACCTGCTCGCCTGCTTGCCTGCCCTCCCCTCCTCGCTCGATGCCCTGGACGACGCCACGCCTCTCCCCCTGCTCTCTCTCACTCTCCCCCGGCTCTCCCTCCTCCCCTCGCTCTCTCTCTCACACGGCCGAACACCACCGTCGCCGCCGTTCGCCGTAGCAGCCATCTCCGGCCACCCCTCGCTCCCCCGACTAGCTCAGAAGCTCCGCCACAACCCCCTCTTCCTCCCCACCGCTCCACAGCTCCCCGGAAGCCCTGCATCGCCGCCACGTCGCCGTTCCCCTCTTCGGACTCCGACCATCGTCGCCGTCGAATTCGTCGTCTCCAACGCGTCCCCGAGCCCGCTTCGACGCCCACTGCAACCGCGGTGAGCTACGCCACCGTTTCCCCCTCTTCTCCCCCTCGTTCCCCCACCGTAGCCTCCTCCCCACCACGGCCGAACCTCCGCTGTCGCCGAGCTCGCCGTCGACACAGCTCCGGTGACCATTTGGTCACCCCGGCGAGTCCAACGAGTTCGCAAGACCCCGTAGAGCATCCCTAGCGCCTCGCTTCGCTCGACTTCGAGCTCCAACCCCGTTCCCGTGCACGACCGAACCCCGGCGGCCGCAGCCGAGCTCGCCGCCGTCGACTCCGGCCACCCCGACCCCAACGGACTCCGCCAAGAGCTGCGGGTTGTCCTCAGCTCCACTCCGGTGGTCTCCGCGGTCCGTTTGGTGGCCGAAATGACCAAAACCACTTCCGCCGCTGCGTCGGGCTCGCCGGCGACTAAACGCCGGCAGCCGACATTGACTTTGACCACGGGTGGGCCCTGGTTGACTCCCCTGAGTCAATGACAGGTGGGGCCCAGCCCTGTTAATTAAACAGGATTAGTTTTAATTAACTTTTAATTAAATTAATCACCCTGACATGCGGGACCCACTGTCAGGTTTGACCCAGACCTGTTCCGTTGACCTGCTGACGTCACACTGACGTCAGGCTGACGCAGTAATTGATTTTCTGGATTTAAATTAAATCAGGAAATTCCAGAATATTTTTTAAACTTCAAAAATTCATAACTTTTATTCTGTAACTCCAAATTGGACAAATTATATATGAAAAATGATCAGAAAAATCCAATCTATCCATCTGTACTATTTTCATGCATGATCAAACAAGTTAAATTGATGTTTTAAGCAGAATAAGGAAAAGCACTTAAAGAGGCCATGTTTGAGTTTGAAATTTGAATCTTTGATTCAAATTTGTTCAAACCCTTCTGGTTTTAGTTGCATTAGCCCAACACACTCATATTGCCATGTTTCATGCATGCATCATATTGTTGCACATTGTTTGGTGATGCTTGTGTATCGATGTCCTCTGTGACAGGTTCTGTCTCCGAGGAGTACCGTGATTACCCTAACGAAGAATCATATCCGAGCATCGAACCATCAGGCAAGCAACCAACCATTTGATCATATCGATACAATCCCATGTTCTCACTCCTGCTCTCTTTTACTGCATTAAGACAACGCGATTCAAACTGCTGTGTGCTACGGTAGCTGAACCCATTTCCTCTGCATGACCTGTCATTGCCACAGTAACTAGATGAAACCCACTAGCATGTGTAGGAATTGATTGAGCCATATGTATGTGTTGTTCCTACCTTGCTATGCCTGCTATGCTTAGAGTCGTGTCAGGTCTGGTTCATCTGGGTGATGGGCTAGAGTGAAATGATTATGTCGGTAATGAGAGTGGTGTGGTGAACACGATTTGGTAAAGGTATCGATGAGAGGCCATGTAGGAGTACATGGTGGGTTGTTTCATTGAAGCCGACCTTAAGCACTGAGATCTGTATGTGTGATTTAAGATACAGCTACTACCATGCATTGGGCCCTGAAATATGACCCCGCTCGACTTCTTATTCACCCTAGCTCTCTGTCCAGGAGTTGCAAGTAGTTTCTGGTGTTTGTAGCTACTGGAGGCCGTGGACAGCGCTGACCGTAGGGGTGGGCTGTGATGCGGTAGGTATGTGGCCGGGTGTACTGAATACCCGTTAGGTATCTCGGGAACCCTGTTCACATCGTTCGGGGCCGTATGGGAAACCTCGGCCGGACTCCCTGCGGATGGAACCTGAATAGGTGATAAACCTGGACTAGAGGCTTAAGTGTTTAGGTAGGTCGTGGTCTACACCCACGTCGGCTTTCGCTTGAAGTCTGCCGAGCACATGTCGTGTGCAGACGCTAAGTGGTGGAAACATGTATGAAGAAGTACACCCCTGCAGGGTTATCATAATCTATTCGAATAGCCGCGTCCGCGGTAAAGGACTACTTGGTTGCCTATACAGTTCATAGACAAGTAAATGGAAACTTCTAAAAGCCTCAAGATAAGTGTGAGTGCCGAGGATGGCTCTTCCGTAGGAAGACGGAGGTGGATCCTCGGTAGGGTATTGAAGTGGTGAGTAGTGGACTCGTGTGCGCAAAACATTTCAAGTTGGGGTATCGTAGGATAGCCTAGCCAAGAGTCAAAGCTGGCTTGCTGCAATAACTCCACCAACCCTTCTTGATACTATGCATGTATGTAGGGTCTGATGTAAGTCTTGCTGAGTACCTTTGTACTCATGTTGCTATAATCTACATTTTTATAGAAGACGCTGCAACCCCTTCTGATGGGTTCTATGTAGACGTTGACATCAATGAGTAGGCTAAAGACCCAGGTGGTGACCCTGAGCTTGTGATGGACCACGTAGTATAGCTAGGCTTTCCAAGCCTCTTTTATTTTACTAGTTGTCTGTACCCAGACAATGTACTTCCGCTGCTGGCTTGTATGACTGTATGACTTGTATGTTGGGTCGTGAGACCCGTACCTTTGTGAATGTTATGTATGGCTCCCTGAGCCTTAAATAAAGTACTTGTGTCATAGAGTCATGTTGTGATGCTTCGTTGTATTCGCACATATCGAGCATATTGTGTGTATGATTGAAATGCTTGGTATGTGTGGGATCTGACTATCTAGTTGTTTATCTTTAGTAGCCTCTCTTACCGGGAAATGTCTCCTAGTGTTACCGCCGAGCCATGGTAGCCTGCTACTGCTCTGGAACACTTAGGCTGGCCGGCATGTGTCCTTCTTCATTCCTGTGTCTGTCCCTTCGGGGAAATGTCACGCTTTGAGTACCGGAGTCCTGTTAGCCCGCTGCAGCCCGGTTTACCGGAGTCCTGCTAGCCCAGTGCTACAGCCCGGACCCACTTGCTGATGACCGACATGTTCGAAGCTGGGTCATGGATGCCTGTCCCTGTAAGTCTGTGCCACTTTGGGTTTACGACTAGCCATGTCAGCCCGGGCTCCTTATCATATGGATGCTAGCGACACTATCATATACGTGAGCCAAAAGGCACAAACGGTCCCGGGAAAAAGGTAAGACGACACCCGTGGGGATACCGTGCGTGAGGCCGCAAAGTGATATGAGGTGTTACCGGCTAGATCGATGTGACATCGAGTCGGGGTCCTGACAGCGTTGGCATCAGAGCCGGACTGCCTGTAGGTTCTCCAAGCCAAACTGGTCGATGTTGAGTCTAGAAATTCTTTAGTTATATGTAGGGGAATTGTTTGTGGGATGGAACGTAAGGCTCTTTTTACTCCTTATACCTTATGACTTTCTGATCTGAGTCAGTCCATTCTTCCACCGGGGGTTAAGGAATTAGGATCTGTTCTCTCTATCAGGATCACGTGTTACTAATCAGTAGTACCTTATAAGTTTGATGGATACAAGCCTAGTTCAGTTCTACTACCACATTATGTTGTTAGAATGGTTTCAGAACTTTGATGTGATGATGTTGAGTATGTACGAAATCCTTTGTCAAATGTCTCAATATCCTTTTTGAGCATTTACAGCTGTTATGCTGCCGAAATTTTGCTAGAAATTCTAATGCCCTTGCATTATGATTGTGCTTTCAGATGGCCACTCGCGACCTCAATCAAGTGGTTCGCCTGACTCGATGCCTAGATGTACCCGGCCATACTGCCAAGTTGGTCAGGGTAATGACTGAGGCTGGATACCGCTGGTATCCTGAGTACACGGTCGAAGAGCAATTCCGAGACTTTAATCAAAGCCAGTATCTCTGCACTGTCAGGATATTTCCATCTTATCCTGGATCCACCGAGCCTCTTCACTGCTCCTATGGACTCGGGGTTACTATTGAGATGGCTGTGCAGGACGCCGCCTACTCTATGATGACCATTATGCGAGTCAGATCTGGTTTATTTCGGGACTCTGATTTCCGGTATATGCCAGGATCACTTCCGGGAGCACAAGGATATCTCCAGGCTATCTATGCTGACTCCACTCAGGAGGATTCACGGACTCGCACCACTGCTGAGATGCTCGAGGATAAGGACCGTGAAAATCGGGCCTTGAGGTTAGAGCTCTTCAATACCCGTGCTGACCACTGGGCCACTTTGACTCGGTTCGCACCGGCGGTGCAAGCTGGATATTCAGATATGCGCGATCTATATCCTGTGAGATCTGCTCTGCCAGACGTGATGGTTTGGCGTGATGTAGGAGGCATCACCCCACCTCGCGGTCCCCGCAGGCCACCGTTTGTTGGTCCAAGGCCTCATCCTAGCCCCTATGGTCCACAAGCTCCGCGAGACCGTCTGTTTCCGGATGATCATGTTGAGCTTCCAGACTATGGAGGTGACTTCTACGAGGACTACTACGGATCGGTCTGAGTTAGTGATAGTATCACTAGTTCGCACTAGCTGTGTCATCTATCGTCCCGCGTGACTCGTGGGATATGACCTAGTTTGTACTCCTTCCGGAGGTGTAGAAAAATAATGTATAGGAGCTTGGAATGCCTTCGATGAGATGTAATCCTTTTCTCACCGTAATAGTACTTTGTTTGGTCTTGTACTAAACCTTGTATGGTGTGTATGACGATGGAATAAAAGAAGCAGTTTCTGTATTTACCATGTCATACGGATGATCATCTTACATTCCGAATTATTCCTTACATTCTGTATCCTATGTCGGAATTTTATCGTTCTGACTAAATCATTGTCTTGTTACCTAGGATGGTCAACACGCGCGCTAACCCTGCTTCTCAAGAGCAGGCCGAAGGCAGTGAGGGCAGGAATGAAAATCTGCCTCATCCTCCTTCACTAGCCGAGGTTATGATGGAAGCTGAGAGAAACAAGCGGGAGACAAACCGTTTGTTGGAGCGTATTGAACAGAATACAGCACACCATCAGAGGGCTAACGTGGTGTCACTCAGTGATTTTATCAAATTGCATCCACCCACGTTCCACCACTCCGTCGAGCCTCTCGACGCTGATGACTGGCTTCGCAGTATCTCTCACAAGCTGCGTTCCGCGCTAGTGGCTGAGGCTGACAAGGTCACCTTTGCTGCATATCATCTTGAAGGCCCCGCCAGTCTATGGTGGGAGAACTATGGAGATATGCGCCCAGCGGGCCATGTCACTACTTGGGCTGAATTCAGCGAGGCTTTCCGTGAACATCACATTCCGGAGGGTCTCATGGACCGTAAACGTGAGGAATTTTGCAGTTTCACTCTGGGCCGACTTTCTGTGGATGTCTACAGCAGGGAGTTTGGTAATCTCGCACGATATGCCACTGAGGAAGTTTCTACCGATGCCAAGAAGCAAGCAAGGTTCCGTAAGGGCCTTAGTCCTGAGCTTCGCCGCGACCTCCGTCTGCATGAGTGCACATCTTTTTCGAAACTTGTCAACAAAGCCATCAGGGCTGAAACTGGTCAGACTGACTATGACGCAACACGCAAGCATGGCCGTGACATGGGTTCCTCATCCGGTGCTGGTCCTCAGAAGCGCCGCGTGTGGGTACCCAACACCGCCCTGCCACCCAGGTTCACACCGAGGCCATCTTTCCAGGCGCCTCGCCCTGTTCAACAGTCTGCACCGGCCAAGCCCTATGGGGGTCCAACCAACAATGCTCCTCCGCGTACCAGTTCCGTGACCTGTTTCAAGTGTGGGGAATCTGGTCACTATATGCGTGAGTGTCCCCAGACCAACCCCAATCAATCTGCTAAAGCTGTTGGCCGTGGCAAGCCGACAGGGAAAGTGTTCCACGCCAAGCCGGTCACCGCTTCACGTGGCCATGTCAATTGTATCTCTGCCGAAGAAGCTCAAGAGGATCCCAACGTCGTTCTTGGTACGCTTCTTGTTAATTGCCACCCGGCATCTGTTCTTTTCGATACAGGAGCCTCTCATTCTTTTATATCCGAAAATTATGCTCGTTTGCATAACGTTGCATTCTGTGACATGCCATCCACTATGGAAATTTCTACTCCTGGTTCTAGATGGCAGACCTCTAGGGTAAGTTATGGAAATGAAATCCAAGTCGACAGACTTGTTTTCCTTGCATCTTTGATAGCCCTTAAATCTTCAGATATTAATATCATTTTGGGTATGGACTGGATGTCAGCTCATCAAGCCAAAATTGATTGCTTCTCTAGGACTGTTCAACTCACCCATCCTTCGGGGAAGATAGTTAATGTCTTGACCCGAATAGCCAAGCGACAATTATATTCTCTTAACGCCAGCCCTTTGCCAGACCTCGAGGACGTTCCGGTAGTCCGTGACTTTCCGGATGTCTTCCCAGAGGAACTGCCAGGTGTTCCACCTGACAGGGATGTTGAATTCGTAATAGATCTCATTCCAGGAACCGTTCCGATCGCTCGAAGACCCTATAAGATGGCACCCCTAGAACTAGCCGAGCTTAAGAAACAACTCGATGAGTCCTTGAAAAAGGGTTTCATCCGCCCTAGTTCATCTCCGTGGGCTTGCCCCGTCCTATTCGTCAAGAAGAAGGATGGTACGGACCGGATGGTTGTAGATTACCGACCTGTCAATTTGGTCACAATCAAAAACAAATATCCGCTTCCCAGGATCAACGACCTGTATGATCAGCTCGCTGGATCCTCAGTCTTCTCCAAGATGGATTTGAGGTTGGGCTACCATCAAATCAAAATCAGAAACGGGGACATTTCTAAAACGGCCTTTGTTACTCGTTATGGCCAATACGAGTACACCGTCATGTCCTTCGGTTTAACCAACGCTCCAGCCACCTTTTCTCGGTTAATGAACTCAATCTTCATGGAGTATTTGGATAAGTTCGTCGTAGTTTATCTCGATGATATACTCATCTACTCCAAGAACGAGGAAGAACATGCCGAACATCTAAGGCTAGTGTTGCAGAAACTTCGAGAGCATCGCCTTTATGCCAAATTTTCTAAATGTGAATTCTGGTTGCCAGAAGTGACCTATCTGGGTCATGTAATATCTGGTAAAGGTATTGCTGTTAACCCTGAGCGAGTTCAAGCCGTCCTTAATTGGACTCCACCTGAATCGGTCAAGCAAGTTCGGAGTTTTCTAGGCTTAGCGAGCTATTGCCGTCGCTTTGTCGAGAACTTCTCCAAAGTTGCTAAACCTCTAACCGAACTCCTCAAGAAAGATAAAAAGTTCGAATGGACTCCACAATGTGAGCACAGCTTTCAGGAACTGAAAAGACGCCTGACCTCTGCTCCCGTACTGGTACCGCCAGACTTCTCCAAGGACTTTGTTATCTACTGCGACGCCTCGCGACAAGGACTAGGTTGCATTCTTATGCAAGATCGACACGTAATTGCCTACGCTTCACGGCAATTGCACCCACATGAGGAGAATTATCCTACTCATGATCTAGAGCTTGCAGCCGTAGTCTATGCACTTAAGACCTGGCGACATTACCTCCTCGGTAATCGTTGCGAAATATTCACTGATCACCAAAGTCTGAAGTATATTTTCACCCAACCGGATTTGAATCTCAGGCAGAGATGTTGGGTTGAATTGATCACAGACTTCGACTTAGGAATAACCTACACCCCAGGGAAAGCCAACGTCATGGCTGATGCGCTAAGTCGTAAATCTTATTGTAAAAACCTGATGTTACAACAAAGTCAACCGCTTCTCCATGAGGAATTTCGGAAGCTTAACCTTCACATTGTACCTCAAGGTTTTCTTTCCACCTTGGTAGCAAAACCTACTCTTACGGATCAAATCATCGCTGCCCAAAAGCGAGATAAGGGAATATCTAAAATCAAAGAGAACATTGCTAGCGGAGGTGCTAGTTGTTTCTCCACAAATGATCATGGTGTTGTGTACTTTGAGAACCGTCTAGTGGTTCCCAAGAACCAGCATCTACGGCAGCTGATCCTTAAGGAGGCTCATGAATCTCCTCTCACCATTCATCCCGGTAGTACTAAGATGTATCAGGACCTACGCCAGCGGTTCTGGTGGACTAGGATGAAAAGAGAAATTGCTCAGTATATTGCTAATTGCGACGTCTGTCGTCGGGTAAAAGCAGAGCATCAACGGCCTGCTGGCACCCTTCAACCCTTAGCTATTCCTGAATGGAAATGGGATAAAATTAGTATGGATTTCATTACCGGTTTTCCCAGGACCAAGAGAGGGAATAATGCTATTTTCGTCGTGGTCGATCGTCTTTCCAAAGTAGCCCATTTCCTACCTGTTCGTGAGAGTATAACCGCTAGTCAGCTGGGAGACTTGTACATCTCCCGAATAGTGTCTCTCCATGGTGTTCCTTTGGAAATTAACTCGGATCGAGGAAGTCTTTTCACCTCTCGATTTTGGGAAAGTTTCCAAAATGCTATGGGAACCCGTCTCTCCTTTAGCACCACTTTCCACCCTCAGTCGAGTGGTCAAGTGGAACGCGTCAACCAAATTCTAGAAGACATGCTTCGAGCCTCTGTTATCTCTTTCGGAATGGACTGGGAGAAGTGCCTTCCATTTGCCGAATTCGCCTACAACAACAACTATCAATCTAGCTTGGGTAAAGCCCCTTTTGAAGTTCTCTATGGACGACGATGTCGAACACCCCTTAACTGGTCAGAGACCAGGGAAAGACAATTCTTTGGCCCGGACATGATTCAGGAAGCAGAAGATCAAGTTCGTATCGTTCGTGAAAAGTTGAAAACAGCCCAATCTCGTCAAAAGAGTCAATATGACCGAAAACATAGGGCTATGACTTTCGAGGTTGACGAGAAGGCTTATCTTCGGGTCACCCCTCTGAAGGGAACCCATCGTTTCGGTATCAAAGGCAAATTGGCCCCTCGTTACATTGGACCTTTTCGCATTCTCGCCAAACGAGGAGAAGTTGCCTACCAGTTGGAACTACCTCCGCACCTCTCCAGAGTTCACGATGTCTTCCACGTTTCTCAACTCAGGCATTGCTTCTCGGATCCTATCCGTGAAGTGGACCACGAAACGCTTGATCTCCAAGATGATCTTACATATCGAGAGTACCCCATTCGCATCCTCGATCAAGCCGAACGTACCACGCGACGTCATAATATCAAGTTTCTCAAGGTTCAATGGTCGCACCATGCTGAGGATGAAGCAACTTGGGAAAGGGAGGATCGTCTTCGACTCGAGTATCCCGCCTTCTTCCCGGAGGAACCCAAATCTCGGGACGAGATTCTTTTGAGTGGGGGTGAGTTGTCACATCCTAGCTAGGCAGGCATTAGAGTGTTGCATCATGTTTACTCTTCATCAGAAACTTGAAATGGGGATCTGTGAAACCCTCAGAATCATTTTGAAAATGACCCAAATAAAAATTTCTCCAAAAGGGTCCAAGAAAATGCTCATGTTGCTCTCTGAAAATATTGGGCAGAGATAAAAAATCAAACCAATATTTTTAGTGGCTCATGGACATTTATTTTGGGCATTTGGAATTAATGCATAAATATTTGCATTGGAAATATATTAATTATATATATTAATATATGCCCAAATATTATGCCAATTATAAAAGAGCTCTGGAATAATATATATAGCCCCTGCAAAAATTGGCATAAGTTAAATAAATGATTTAATATATTATTTAAATCAAAACAAATGTCAGAAATTAAAAAAAAACAGAAAATTTATAACAGGAGGAGCTTACCTGGGCTCCTCCACTGTGCGGCCCAGCCAGCTGGCTGGCCCAGCCAGCAGCCGGCCCAGCCCACCTCCCTCCTCTGTCGTCTTCGTCCCGACAGAGGGAGGGGAGTGTGGCCGGCGCGCGCGCGCGCCACCGCGCCACGCCACCTGCTCGCCTGCTTGCCTGCCCTCCCCTCCTCGCTCGATGCCCTGGACGACGCCACGCCTCTCCCCCTGCTCTCTCTCACTCTCCCCCGGCTCTCCCTCCTCCCCTCGCTCTCTCTCTCACACGGCCGAACACCACCGTCGCCGCCGTTCGCCGTAGCAGCCATCTCCGGCCACCCCTCGCTCCCCCGACTAGCTCAGAAGCTCCGCCACAACCCCCTCTTCCTCCCCACCGCTCCACAGCTCCCCGGAAGCCCTGCATCGCCGCCACGTCGCCGTTCCCCTCTTCGGACTCCGACCATCGTCGCCGTCGAATTCGTCGTCTCCAACGCGTCCCCGAGCCCGCTTCGACGCCCACTGCAACCGCGGTGAGCTACGCCACCGTTTCCCCCTCTTCTCCCCCTCGTTCCCCCACCATAGCCTCCTCCCCACCACGGCCGAACCTCCGCCGTCGCCGAGCTCGCCGTCGACACAGCTCCGGTGACCATTTGGTCACCCCGGCGAGTCCAACGAGTTCGCAAGACCCCGTAGAGCATCCCTAGCGCCTCGCTTCGCTCGACTTCGAGCTCCAACCCCGTTCCCGTGCACGACCGAACCCCGGCGGCCGCAGCCGAGCTCGCCGCCGTCGACTCCGGCCACCCTGACCCCAACGGACTCCGCCAAGAGCTGCGGGTTGTCCTCAGCTCCACTCCGGTGGTCTCCGCGGTCCGTTTGGTGGCCGAAATGACCAAAACCACTTCCGCCGCCGCGTCGGGCTCGCCGGCGACTAAACGCCGGCAGCCGACATTGACTTTGACCACGGGTGGGCCCTGGTTGACTCCCCTGAGTCAATGACAGGTGGGGCCCAGCCCTGTTAATTAAACAGGATTAGTTTTAATTAACTTTTAATTAAATTAATCACCCTGACATGCGGGACCCACTGTCAGGTTTGACCCAGACCTGTTCCGTTGACCTGCTGACGTCACACTGACGTCAGGCTGACGCAGTAATTGATTTTCTGGATTTAAATTAAATCAGGAAATTCCAGAATATTTTTTAAACTTCAAAAATTCATAACTTTTATTCTGTAACTCCAAATTGGACAAATTATATATGAAAAATGATCAGAAAAATCCAATCTATCCATCTGTACTATTTTCATGCATGATCAAACAAGTTAAATTGATGTTTTAAGCAGAATAAGGAAAAGCACTTAAAGAGGCCATGTTTGAGTTTGAAATTTGAAACTTTGATTCAAATTTGTTCAAACCCTTCTGGTTTTAGTTGCATTAGCCCAACACACTCATATTGCCATGTTTCATGCATGCATCATATTGTTGCACATTGTTTGGTGATGCTTGTGTATCGATGTCCTCTGCGACAGGTTCTGTCTCCGAGGAGTACCGTGATTACCCTAACGAAGAATCATATCCGAGCATCGAACCATCAGGCAAGCAACCAACCATTTGATCATATCGATACAATCCCATGTTCTCGCTCCTGCTCTCTTTTACTGCATTAAGACAACGTGATTCAAACTGCTGTGTGCTACGGTAGCTGAACCCATTTCCTCTGCATGACCTGTCATTGCCACAGTAACTAGATGAAACCCACTAGCATGTGTAGGAATTGATTGAGCCATATGTATGTGTTGTTCCTACCTTGCTATGCCTGCTATGCTTAGAGTCGTGTCAGGTCTGGTTCATCTGGGTGATGGGCTAGAGTGAAATGATTATGTCGGTAATGAGAGTGGTGTGGTGAACACGATTTGGTAAAGGTATCGATGAGAGGCCATGTAGGAGTACATGGTGGGTTGTTTCATTGAAGCCGACCTTAAGCACTGAGATCTGTATGTGTGATTTAAGATACAGCTACTACCATGCATTGGGCCCTGAAATATGACCCCGCTCGACTTCTTATTCACCCTAGCTCTCTGTCTAGGAGTTGCAAGTAGTTTCTGGTGTTTGTAGCTACTGGAGGCCGTGGACAGCGCTGACCGTAGGGGTGGGCTGTGATGCGGTAGGTATGTGGCCGGGTGTACCGAATACCCGTTAGGTATCTCGGGAACCCTGTTCACATCGTTCGGGGCCGTATGGGAAACCTCGGCCGGACTCCCTGCGGATGGAACCTGAATAGGCGATAAACCTGGACTAGAGGCTTAAGTGTTTAGGTAGGTCGTGGTCTACACCCACGTCGGCTTTCGCTTGAAGTCTGCCGAGCACATGTCGTGTGCAGACGCTAAGTGGTGGAAACATGTATGAAGAAGTACACCCCTGCAGGGTTATCATAATCTATTCGAATAGCCGCGTCCGCGGTAAAGGACTACTTGGTTGCCTATACAGTTCATAGACAAGTAAATGGAAACTTCTAAAAGCCTCAAGATAAGTGTGAGTGCCGAGGATGGCTCTTCCGTAGGAAGACGGAGGTGGATCCTCGGTAGGGTATTGAAGTGGTGAGTAGTGGACTCGTGTGCGCAAAACATTTCAAGTTGGGGTATCGTAGGATAGCCTAGCCAAGAGTCAAAGCTGGCTTGCTGCAATAACTCCACCAACCCTTCTTGATACTATGCATGTATGTAGGGTCTGATGTAAGTCTTGCTGAGTACCTTTGTACTCATGTTGCTATAATCTACATTTTTATAGAAGACGCTGCAACCCCTTCTGATGGGTTCTATGTAGACGTTGACATCAATGAGTAGGCTAAAGACCCAGGTGGTGACCCTGAGCTTGTGATGGACCACGTAGTATAGCTAGGCTTTCCAAGCCTCTTTTATTTTACTAGTTGTCTGTACCCAGACAATGTACTTCCGCTGCTGGCTTGTATGACTGTATGACTTGTATGTTGGGTCGTGAGACCCGTACCTTTGTGAATGTTATGTATGGCTCCCTGAGCCTTAAATAAAGTACTTGTGTCATAGAGTCATGTTGTGATGCTTCGTTGTATTCGCACATATCGAGCATATTGTGTGTATGATTGAAATGCTTGGTATGTGTGGGATCTGACTATCTAGTTGTTTATCTTTAGTAGCCTCTCTTACCGGGAAATGTCTCCTAGTGTTACCGCCGAGCCATGGTAGCCTGCTACTGCTCTGGAACACTTAGGCTGGCCGGCATGTGTCCTTCTTCGTTCCTGTGTCTGTCCCTTCGGGGAAATGTCACGCTTTGAGTACCGGAGTCCTGTTAGCCCGCTGCAGCCCGGTTTACCGGAGTCCTGCTAGCCCAGTGCTACAGCCCGGACCCACTTGCTGATGACCGACACGTTCGAAGCTGGGTCATGGATGCCTGTCCCTGTAAGTCTGTGCCACTTTGGGTTTACGACTAGCCATGTCAGCCCGGGCTCCTTATCATATGGATGCTAGCGACACTATCATATACGTGAGCCAAAAGGCGCAAACGGTCCCGGGAAAAAGGTAAGACAACACCCGTGGGGATACCGTGCGTGAGGCCGCAAAGTGATATGAGGTGTTACCGGCTAGATCGATGTGACATCGAGTCGGGGTCCTGACAGCTTTGTGCCGATGCGTGCCAATACGTCTGCCGCCTGGTTATTATCCTGGGCTATATGGTGAAATTCGATCCCTTCAAACCGAGCTGACATTTTTAAGACGATGTTACGGTAAGCTGCCATTTTCGGATCCTTGGCATCAAAGTCTCCATTTATTTGGGATATTGCGAGGTTTGAATCCCCGCGGACCTCTAGGCGCTGAATGCCCATGGATACTGCCATCCGGAGACCATGTAGAAGGGCCTCGTATTCTGGTGCGTAGTTGGAGTCCGTGTACATTATCTGGAGTACATATTGGACTATGTCTCTGGTTGGGGACGTCAGGACGATGCCAGCCCCCAGGCCGGCCAACATTTTGGAGCCGTCGAAGTGCATGATCCAATTGGAATTTGTGTCGTACTCTTTAGGGAGTTCGGCTTCAGTCCATTCGGCAATAAGTCAGCCAAAACTTGTGACTTGATAGCTCGCCATGGCTTATGGGTTATGTCGAATGGGAGGAGCTCGATGGCCCATTTTGCAATCTGGCCAGTCGCGTCGCGGTTGTTTATAATGTCATTAAGGGGTACTTCGTAGGCTACTGTTATCGAACACTCTTGAAAGTAGTGTTGCAGCTTCCGGGATGCCATGAACACCGCATATGCTATCTTTTGATAATGTGGGTACCGGGACTTGCATGGAGTTAGGACAGTGGACACGTTGTAAAATGGTTTTTGAAGCGGGAAGTTGTGTCCGTCCGTTTCTTGTTCGACGACGAGCACCGCACTTACAACTTGATTTGTTGCCGCGATATATAATAACATTGGTTCGCCCAAGTTGGGCGCGGCCAGGACCGGATTTGTTGCCAATATGGCTTTGATTTCTTCGAGTCCGGCCGTGGCGGCATCCGTCCATTCGAAGTGTTGGGTGCACCGGAGGAGGCTATAAAGGGGTAACACCTTTTCTCCCAAACAGGAGATAAAGCGGCTTAGAGCCGCCACGCATCTAGTCAATTTTTGTATTTGTTTGAGGTCTTTTGGTATATCCAATTGTGACAGAGCTCGGATCTTGGCTGGGTTTGCTTCAATTCCTCTACCAGACACAATGAAGCCCAAGAGCTTTCCGGCTGGTATGCCGAAAACGCATTTTTCCGGGTTGAGCTTAATGTCATATGCTCGGAGATTGTCGAATGTGAGCCTCAAGTCATCTACTAGAGTTTCGACATGCTTGGATTTGACGACCACATCGTCTACGTATGCCTCCACTGTTTTGCCGATCTAGTTTGCCAGACATGTCTGAATCATGCGCTGATATGTTGCGCCGGCGTTTTTGAGCCCAAAGGGCATTGTGTTGAAGCAGAATGGTCCGTATGGAGTGATGAATGCCGTTGTGGCTTGGTCCGGCTCCGCCATCTTTATTTGGTGGTAGCCGAAGTATGCGTCGAGGAAGCACAATGAATTGTGCCCTGCGGTAGCTTCGACGATTTGATCGATGCGGGGGAGTGGGAATGGATCCTTTGGGCAAGCCTTGTTAAGGTCTTTGAAGTCGACACATAGGCGCCAGGATCTATCCTTCTTTGGTACCATCACCAGGTTAACTAGCCAGTCCGGATGTTTTATATCTGTGATGAATCCGGCTTCCAATAGTTTGGCTAGCTCCTCTCCCATTGCCTGTCTCTTGGGTTCGGAAAATCGCCGAAGAGCCTGTTTGACTGGCTTAAATCCTTTTAGGATATTTAGGCTATGCTCGGCCAGCCGGCGTGGGATTCCTGGCATGTTTGAAGGGTGCCAGGCAAAAATGTCCCAATTTTCCCGTAGGAATTCTCGTAGTGCAGCGTCTACATCAGGGTTTAACTATGCCCCAATGGAGGCGGTCTTTGTAGCGTCCGTTGGATGGAATTGGAATTTGACTATTTTGTTCGTTGGTTTAAAAGAGGTGGACTTGGATCTCTTATCGAGTATCACATCGTCCCTGTTCACTGTGGAGCGCAGCGCTGTGAGTTCTTCCGCTGCTAGGGCTTCGGATAGTGCCTCGAGGGCTAGTGCGACTGTCTTATTTTCGGTGCGGAATGCTATGTTCGGATCACTGGCAAGAGTGATGATTCCGTTGGGCCCAGGCTTTTTGAGCTTCATGTACCCGTAATGGGGTATAGCTTGAAAAATTGTGAATGCCCTAATAAAGCGTGATATCCGCTGCTGAATGGGGCCACTTGGAACGTGACCTCCTCAGACTTGTAATTGTCCGGTGAGCTGAACACCACGTCTAGTGTGATTTTTCCTGTGCAGCATGCTTCCCGACTAGGGATTATTCCTCTAAAGGTTGTGCTGCTTCGCTCAATGCGGCTCCAGTCTATTTCCATTTTTCTAAGGGTTTCCTCGTCAATGAGGTTTAATCCGCTGCCGCCGTCCATGAGTACCTTAGTAAGGCAAAAGCCGTCGACTATTGGACTGAGGACCAATGCAGCTGGTGCTCTGGCTGTTCGGAATTGAGGTTCGTCACTGGCATTAAAGGTAATAGCCGTGTCACTCCATGGGTTTATTGTTGCTACTTGGTAGACTTAGGCAAGGCTGCGGAGTGTTCGTTTCCGCATATTATTTGATGCGAAAGTCTCGAAGACTGTTAATACCGTACTGGTGTTGCTGGGATGGTTCTCTGGGGCTAGAAGCTCTTGGCCACTTTTGGCCACCTGCCGTAGTATCCAACATGCTCGAAGGCTATGAGTTGGAGTGGCGCCCTCTGTACTATGAATTTTGCAGGGTCCATTGAGCCATCCCGCCAGTACGGTTCCGTGCCCTTTAGGGTTTTTTTAGCTTTTTGGTATTTAACCCAGGTGCCTGGCGATGATGCACCCTTTTATTTCGGACTAGGGTTGTATTCGGAGTCGAATTATCCCAAAATTTGGTTTCGGTTTTCTAGGCGCTCTCCATCACACAGTACTTTCGTACTATGGATGCCAAGTCGGCAAAGCGTGTAATTTCACGATGACTTATGGCATTTAGGATTCCCTTGTCCGTGCAATTATTGCAGAAAAGTGAGATTGCATCTTCCTCGCGGCAGTCCTTTATCCTATCCATAACCAGGAGGAATCTGGCCCAGTAATGGTGTACTGTTTCAGCGGGCTCTTGCCGGATTCGGGATAGATCGCTTATGTTTGGGTGGGCGGGTGGAATTAAATTCGGAACCCTGTCCAATCTAAGACTCAAGGGACAAAAAGATTCCGAACTTGGAAGCTTGGGTTTTTGGATATTGTCCAATGAATCCAGCCCGCTGCCTGACTTTAGATTCAGGACTTGATCGACGTCCGTCCCTCCGTGGGAATCCGGCTTGGAGGGGTCGAGAATCTGGACATAACTAGTCCTTAATATTGAAGAAGGGTCGCCGTACTGTTCCTCCACCACAACAACATGGTGGGTAGCCTGGGGAGAGTTGATCTCTCTCAGATCAGTTTTAGGCCCAACCTGATTGTAGTCCGTAGAGACTCCCAGGGCGGCGATGCAATCCAAGAGCTCGTTTAAGGAGGAGACCTCCATGCAAGTTCTATGAGTTATAATGGTTTACCTTGCGTGCCAACATGCTATTAGAATGATTATGATGTGATATGATGGAATGGTATCCTCCTTTGAATGTATTAAGTGACTCAACTTGGCACATGTTCACGCATGTAGTTGAATCAAATCAACATAGCCTTCATGATATTTATGTTCATGGTGGATTATATCCTACTCATGCTTGTACTCGGTGTGAATTAATTTTAATGCATGTTTACAACTGTTGTCGCTTTCTCAGTTGGTCGCTTCCCAGTCTTTTGCTAGCCTTCACCTGTACTAAGCGGGAAAACTGCTTGTGCATCCAAACTCCTTAAACCACAAAGTTGTTCCATATGAGTCCACTATACCTACCTATATGCGGTATTTACCTGCCGTTCCAAGTAAATTTGTATGTGCCAAACTCCAAACCTTCAAATGAAATTCTGTTTTGTATGCTCGAGCAGCTCATGTTTCAACTAGGGCTGCCTATATCTTCCATGCTAGGTGGGTTATTCTCAAGAGGAGTGGACTCCCCTCCTCATTCACGAGAAAGGGCCGGTAACCGGGATGCCCAGTCCCATGATCCAAAAAGATCAAAGCAAATCAAAATTATTAAACAAAACTCCCCCAGGGTTGTTGTATGTTGGAGGCACTCGTTGTTTCGAGGAAGCCATGGATTGATGCTTGTTGGTGGTTGGGGGAGTATAAACCTTTACCATTCTGTTTGGGAACTGCCTATAATGCAAGTAGTATGGAAGATATAGCCATCTCATAGTTGTTGCGTTGACAGCAAAAGTATGCCACTCAAAATGTTATTCAATCTCTATTTTAAAATCGAGCTCTGGCACCTCTACAAATCCCTGCTTCCCTTTGCGAAGGGCCTATCTATTTACTTTTATGTTGAGTCATCACCCTTCTTATTAAAAAGCACCCGCTGGAGAGCACACTGTCATTTGCATTCATTACTATTGGTTTATATTGTGTATGACTTGACTGGATCTCTTTCACCATGAATTACAGTGTTTAGTCAGTCCTTGATCTTTAAAGGTGCTTAGCATTTATGTTTTCCGGTCTCAGAAAGGGCTAGCGAGATACCATTTTGTTATATCATATTATGATTATTTTGAGAAAGTGTTGTTATCCGAGTTTTATTATTATGGCTCGCTAGCTGATTATGTTATTGATATGAGTAATTGTGAGACCTATGTGTTATTGTTAGTATGGTTAGTTCATAATATTTGCTGTAACTTGAATGCTGGCTTTTCATGTTACAACAACAAGAGCAAACAGAGTTTGTAAAAGTTTTTCTTTATCACTTTCAGTTTATCAACTGAATTGCTTGAGGACAAGCAAAGGTTTAAGCTTGGGGGAGTTGATACGTCTCCAACGTATCTACTTTTCCAAACACTTTTGCCCTTGTTTTGGACTCTAACTTGCATGATTTGAATGAAACTAACCCGGACTGACGCTGTTTTCAGCAGGACTGCCATGATGTTGTTTTATGTGTAGAAAAGAAAAGTTCTCGGAATGTCCTGGAAATCCACGGAGGCACTTTTCAGATTTAATAAGAATTTTTGGCGAAAGAATTAATGCCAGGGGGCCCACGTCCTGTCCACGAGACAGGGGGCGCCCCCTAGGTGGCCCCCTATCTCGTGGGCCCCCTGGACCTACTCCGACCTCAACTCCAACTCCATATATTCCATCTCGGGGAGAAAAAAATCAGAGAGAAAGTTTCATTGCGTTTCACGACACGGAGCCGCCACCAAGCCCCAATCTCTCTCGGGAGGGCTGATTTGGAGTCCGTTTGGGGCTCCGGAGAGGGGGATTCGTCGCCGTCGTCATCATCAACCATCCTCCATCACCAATTTCATGATGCTCACCGTCGTGCGTGAGTAATTCCATCGTAGGCTTGCTGGACGGTGATGGGTTGGATGAGATTTACCATGTAATCAAGTTAGTTTTGTTAGGGTTTGATCCCTAGTATCCACTATGTTCTAAGATTGATGTTGCTATGACTTTGCTATGCTTAATGCTTGCCACTAGGGCCTGAGTGCCATGATTTCAGATCTGAAACTATTATGTTTTCATGAATATATGTGTGTTCTTGATCCTATCTTGCAAGTCTATAGTCACCTATTATGTGTTATGACCCGACAACCCCGAAGTGACAATAATCGGGACACTTCTCGGTGATGACCGTAGTTTGAGGAGTTTATGTATTCACTATGTGTTAATGCTTTGCGTCGGTTCTGTATTAAAAGGAGGCCTTAATATCCCTTAGTTTCCGTAAGGACCCCACTGCAACGGGAGGGTAGGACAAAAGATGTCATACAAGTTCTTTTCCATAAGCACGTATGACTATTTACAGAATACATGCCTACATTACATTGATGAATTGGAGCTAGTTCTATATCACCCTATGTTATAACTATTGCATGAGGAATCACATCCGGCATAATTATCCATCACTAGTCCATTGCCTACGAGCTTTTCATATATTGTTCTTCGCTTATTTACTTTTCTGTTGCTACTGTTACAACTACTACAAAACCCCAAAAACATTTATCTTTACTTTTGCTACCGTTACCTTTATTATCATACCACTTTTTGCTACTAAATACTTTGTTGCAGATACTAAGTTATCCAGGTGTGGTTGAATTGACAACTCAACTGCTAATACTCAAGAATATTCTTTGGCTCCCCTTGTGTCGAATCAATAAATTTGGGTTGAATACTCTACCCTCGAAAGTTGTTGCGGTCCCATATACTTGTGGGTTATCACAGCCCAGCCCCTCTTCACCACAGCCCGTGAGCCCATCCAAACCCCCTCCATGCTCTCGGTCGTTCGATCATGATCGTGTGGGCGAAAACCTCTCCTCATTTGGACTCCCCTAGCTCCCTCTACCTATAAAAATGTCTTCCCCTCTCCATGTGCGGATCAAACCCCCCTAAACCCACCAAACCCTAGCCTTTGTCTATAAATAGACACCCCACCTGCCCATTTTGGACTAATCTTAGTCTTAAACCTACCCTAACCTAGCCCCGTAATCCCCCTAACCTCCAGCGCCGCCACCCCATCGTTTTCCGCGCCGACCCTCTCCGTCTCCGCCACTTGGCGTCGCCTGAGCGGCCAGCGCCGCCGCAGCCACCCTCCTCCTCCAACCCACACACGCCACACGCCCCCTGCCTCCAGTCCCGCCGCCGTGGCCCTCCCAGCCTAGATCGGGCCCGCCCCGGGCCGCATCTGGGTC